>NC_046229.1:16923697-17221197 GCF_009819885.2 Catharus ustulatus | reverse complement strand
GGGTAATCACAGTGCTATTTTTATGAATAGGAAATTAGTTTAAATTGCAAATCTAGTGATGGTCCTTGGTTACACCCCCTATATTTTTGTGCTTGTTTAAATGTTATATGGGTAGAGGAGAGGCCAACAACTGGACTGTTGACTTCTACTATGTGGGCTGAAGCTCAGCCTGATTTGCAGGTTTTAAGCTGGATTCACAGTGGCTACAAGAGGATGTTTTTAAAAAGCTTATAAACAGATTTTATTTGTAAACCACTGAGACTCAATAAACGTGGGGCTGCACTATATTGGTTTATGATGCCACTTTTTAAAGCTGATCCACTTCATGAAGTTGAATGCTGTCTGCAGCCTCCAGTTTATGTTTTAAAATTACAGAAGATTGCTGCTTTAAAACCCTGGACCCCAAAAAGCTGCCAAAATCTGGAGCTGTACAGGACTGATGCAGTGCTAGTGAGCTCTACGAGTCCCACAGCTGCTTGTGCTATGCTGAGCTTGCAAGCTGTTCTCCCCACCGGTGCCTCCCAGAGCACATTCCCTAGCAACAAATACCTACAAATTCAAAGGTATTTAAAGTACTTGGATTGCCTTGTGCATAACAGTACCCACTGCAGAAATATCATAGCTATGTCAAAGATGATGTTATCTCCACAAAGATTATCTCCCTCTCGAACTGAAGCTTCAGGAAACACAGCTGAGTTAACCTGATCATTAATGTGATGAAGTGTTCTCACCTGGAGGATAGTTTGATGTCTTCTTTTTCCTTCTGTTCATTGAAGAGGAATTTGATGTAGTACAAAAACTGAAGAAGGTAGAACCAAAGAGAAATACCCTTGGGAGGCCATTTTAACACAAATCTCAACCAGAGCTGAAATGCATGTGCCCTTTGCAACCATACCTAAACTGTGTTATGGAAGGAGACTTTTCTTTGTATCTTTGCTTGACTTTCTGCCTCTCTGTGGAATAAAATGCACTCAGGTGCTTAGTAGCCGTTTACCTCCAATGTATTGTCAAATTCCAGTCTTTCTTGATGGTTTGCAAAGCTTAAGCATACCTATAACAGACTGTTATTTTGCAGTCATTAAATAATGATGATACTCTCTGCCAGCTTTCTGCTGGCTATTCTTAGCAAAAGTCAGAGGAATTTTCTGGCAGAGAAACATTTAAGATGCAGTGCGGTATCAATAGCAGCTCCAGAGGTAGGTTATTTTCTTTGTGATGTCTCAGCTGGTTTCCTTTCCAGAAAAAATAAAGACAGGAGGGGACCACAAAACTCAACAGATCTTCTTGTACTGCACTTTCTCCCTGTACATGGGCAAGACATGATTATATTATTTATCATACTAATACAAAAGGCGTTTGATGTCTTATAATAATGGTTTTAATTCTGAAATTCCAGTGAGCAACTTAATGCTGTGAATCCAATGGGAGAAAAACCTTCTTTTGTCAGGAGGAAATTTGCTTTGTTGGTCTGTTTCTCAGTGATGCTAGCAGAGCAGGATGCAGCACACGGGAAGGCATACACACAGCAGTGATGGGAGCAGGAGAGGCTGGGCATGAAGGGCTGTATCCAGTGGTCTGCCCAGGAAGGAAGGAGCCATGAGCCACGTGCAACTTCCAACAAAACAAGAATCAAGAAACTGGAAAGAAGAATTCGGTGAAGGTTACTTCAGAAAATAGTGGCATATGATCTAAGGTCACAACACATTTACCTTTTTCACTTCAGTTTTCTTTCTAAAATCGTCTTGTATTTGTCTTCACATCTGTGTAATGATGTACAGCTACAGGGCTAACATTCACATTTTGCTATGATTGTCTTCAGCAAATATGTCTGAAGGGGCTGCAGGGCTCAAAAGGACTCCTCAGCCAAAGTCGTTGTGACAAAGTAACATAAAAGAGAAGAATCTTGCACACATGACTGTACTAGGAAGATGCGTTACTTTGTCAAGTTGTAGGTGGCTTTGGCTGACTGAGCTGACTGGGAAAGATTTCCATTTCCTTTTGCCTCCTGAATTTTTCATTTTCCTGGAGTTGCCCAAGTTTATTCTCACATTTGATTTTACAATTATTCAGAAGCATCTGAAGATGGTCTGGCTACTTAAGTGTCTAGCCAATGAGAGAGAAATTGTCCTTGCAATGTGATAGAGAGACTACTCTGTGGAAACTGCTCTCCCACTTTCATTGCTTTGCTTCTAAGCACAGCACTGGGTGCTCTATTGCAGTCTTCTAAACTTCTGGTTATAGTCTATATTTTGCTTAATAAGCTTCTGAAGGGGTGTATTGATTTCACTACAGAATGACAGTGACTTTTACATGCTATTCTACTTTACCTCACATTGTGATAGCCCCACTGAGTCCCTCTGGCCCTGACTCCACATCCAACCTGTGAATCAAAAGCTGTACATTTTGAAAACCTGCATGTTTACTCCAAGTGGGTTGGAGGGCTGAAGGGAAAGACTTAGATATCTAAATATTCAGCAGCTTTCTACCATTTGCACTGCTCAAAGGTTCAGTGTTGCAGAGATCCACCTGAGATTCTTCCTTGGGACATGCGCAAGTAGAATGCAGCTGTGAAGCCCTGCAAGGAGTTGTGAACAGGTTATGGAGGTTTGCTAGTTTCCATGTTCAGGCTTAGGAGCAAGCTATCTGTCAAGGATGGGTCACATGGAGTTCTTGTCTTGAGCTTGTATGATTTTAGCAATGCTCAGGTGAGTTGAAGTTACTGTCTAAACTCTGGTGCCAGTTTGGGGGTTTTCTTATCCTTGCTGTTGCCTGCTCCATCTCCAGGCTAAAGAGGATATCACTAAAGATGGAGAAACTTTCATTCATGCACAGTTACAGCTCAAGAGCAAGGTATCATCCCTATGGATGTTGAAGGAATGGAGGAACAAGCAGGTTCCCTTCTCCAAGTGCACATGCTCTTTCAGTTTGCTCATTGAGGACTGCTGAGGGTCAGGCTTTTCACCTGACCATGTATTGCTTGATGATTTGTAGCCCTGGGAGCAAAGGACCCCAGATAGGAGATAAATCCATTAGAACCATCTTGGTTAGCAGATTTTGCTGGACACCAGTGTGTTCAAAACCAGGGTCACAGCAATTTGTTCCCGTCTGAAACCAGCATCATCTTTCTGTGTTGGCCTCAGAGACAGGCTGGTAAAACTTGCCAAATGGTGACTTTCACATGCAGTTCTTGTTGCGTGTTACTGAGTAACACAATAAACACCCTGAACGCTACTGCACATGGATTTATTGTCTTAATGTAACTATAAATGTGAAGATGGATTACCAACATAATATATCTATGAAGGAAGTTTAGTAATAAATAAGGACTTTTGATATGAAACAGCACTCAGCAGATTTTCAAGAGAAACTAGAGGGAGTTTCCATTCCTCCTGCTCTCCCAGTAAAGAAATATGTATCTAAATACAAAGACAGATACATATACCAAACTGTGTGTGGAAAAAATGGAGATCATAGTGAACATGATCAGTGGGAGAAAATCTGTAGTCATGGCATTAGGTCTGCATCAGCTCATCAACAGGTACTCCTAATGTATTGCTTTGTCCCAGAAATTAAATAAGAAGAGAAAAACCATTCTCTTTTACTGTCAATTACTGAGGGTAAAAATCTCAAAGCATATGAAATCAAAAATATTGATCTGCCTCTCATAAGTACCTTAAGGGTTTGGTATGGAGATGACTTGGACATTTAGTCAGACAGTTAACAGGTATACTGACTAATCTGAACATTGAGAAAACCCCAGCATTAATATAAAACTACACATAAGTACTTTTAATGTAACAAAGTTTACCATTTTTCTCTCCATTGTGGATCAGCCTAGAAATATATTTTTCCCAATTTTTATGGCTTAGAACCAGTCACTATTCCTTTTCTTGTCTGAATGTAACTAGTTCTACCTATTGATACCATCATAGTCTAAGATAGCAAGTAAATTGCTTAGTTATTGATTTTTCTACAGTACAAAATACTTGTTTTGAGAATTAGCGAGATTATGTTTAAAATCCTACAACTGATGCACATTCCTACCCTGGAAATTTTGAGTAGTTTAGCACTAGTGAAATAGTTTAGCACTAGTGTGGGACAGTGCATTCTGCTTCTGGGCTTTGTGAAAATGACCTGGGAATATCAAGGGCTAAGTAACTGCTGACAGAAAAACTGGATCTTCTGTTGAAGAGGAACTGGCAAAGTCTGACATTTTCTCAAGGCCGATTTTGTTACCTGACATTCTGCCAAAAAGGAGCTATGAGTGACAAGGTTAAGGGCTCATTCGGTGGCTGTGAAATCAGCATCAAACAAACAGCCACAGGGAGTGCCAGACCATGTTCAGTCCTTTGCCTGGAGTCTCCTAATATTAGGATTACTCTTGACAGACAGAGCAAAGACTTCCACTGGCCTAGGCAGGCAGAAACGCAAAACAACTTACTGCAAAGCACGCAGATAGTGACACTGAAACTGCCAGTGAGCCTTTGCTACTTTTAAACCTCTATGCCTTAATTTACATTTATCCTTTTTCCTCTAATGAAGAAAAAAGAATTAATACACAGTCAAAATTATTTTCTGAACCCTGGGCAAAATGGCAGTTGCCTGTTTTAATCTGGCATATAATAAGAATCTGACAACCACATAAATAGAACAAAAATTTCCACTTGTGTATTGAATTTGTGGCTCATAGAAGACGATAAAGAAATTTTCTATGTGGTTGGAGTGATTTTAACCAAACAGCGATCTTAGTCAGTTAATAAGGTTTCTTCTGCAGGTGACTGCTTTGTTAGTTTGATGACACTTGTTAATTTGAATCGCATTCCTTAAGAGGATGATGATAAGGCCTCCATAACTTTAGGGATTGTAAGTATGCAACTAATAATTCATTCACCATTTAGTCGGCCTCAGGTGGTGAGCTGTGTCTTCAAATCATCTTCATGATTGCTCTAAGAGTGCTTATACTCTTCTCAGAAAGATGAGTCTTTGCACACCTCCAGCTGTCCATGTACCCCAGGTGGACCAGCTGACATTGACTATGATGATGAGTCACAGACAGACTGAATCCCAAGGTAAGTAACATCCCATGGAGCAGCAGAATATGTCAGTTATTCAAACAAAGAAGCCATTATTTATAAGAAGGCAATTCCAAAAATTGGAATGTCATTTGACTGTGCAAACATATGCACACCTGACTCAGAAATGCAGAAAAAGTTGGACTTAATTTCTTATTTGTTCTGCACAGGTGAGATACAATTGACACATAGATGTGCCTGGACTAATTTTCATCTGTGAAGGAGTTGCAAGGAGAAACTCAGGGCTTGATGTTTGCTCTGTATTGGAGGGTTATGTGCTCATGGCTTGTTTAGTATGGGCCACTGGAGAGAAGCTGTGTCAGAAGAACCTGCAGAGTGATGTTGCAACATAAACACCACACAATTGGAGTGTGGGTTTTATCTACTTGGTGTAGTGCAATTATCTTCATAAGGTCTGACATATAGCAAGGATGGGCTGCAGCAGTTACTGGTGATGGTTTCATGGTGGTAGCTGACAATGCTCATTTTTCTATACATGTGTAACTGTTCAAACCATGCTGATGATTGATAGACATAGAATATATTGTTTTCTTACCTCTCCAGTTCTCTTCATGGTGATCACTTTATTGGAGTGAGGAGGCAAAGCATGTGCTTATACACATACTGGCTGTCACAAAATTGACACCTAAAAAAGTCAGGTACAAACAACTATACAGAACAATTCCCTATAGGCTATAGCAAGCGGGACAATAATAGCCCCACTCTAGTCAATTTGTCCTCTAGAAGACAAAATTGAATGGACTTGAAAATTGAGCAAGGAGTCATGGGGTGACATAGTTTCCTTGGTCCACCAAAACAAAATGCAACTTGTGATTTTGAGGAAAAAAGAGCTAGCAAAGAGTGAGGCAACTTTGGGGTGATAGCTTGGTCTTTTTTAATTTGCTGAATCTCACAGTGGCCTATACAGTCATAACATTTTACTTGAACTCTGCACACACAAAAAAATCTGTTGAGGACAGTGGAAATACCATATGGATAGAGACAGGTCATAAATAAGGTGTATATATGTTTATTCTGGATCCATACATTCCGTCTACCCACATACCTTAAGGACATATTACTGCAGTAGCTTAGCATCATGTCTTATCCTTGGCATGTTCATGTTTCTGTATTTCTTTTCTGTGAAAAAATGAGGCAAATTGCAGTGTTGGTTTATATTCCACACATGTTGTATGTTATTTATTCATCCTTTTTTGCTCTTACATCTAAGAAGTATTTCAAATCATCTTGACATCTCATCTATACACAAAGCTAGAAAATGCTGCATTTCCACCAGTTTTACAACCCGGTGAAAACCATTTATTTATTTTATTTTATTTTTTTGGTCAGTGTATCACTGCAAATTTCAGTCATGAAATAATGTATTTTTACCCATGCAATCTGAGGTTTTGCTTCAGAAAACCAGGACCTGTGCATATCTCTGTAGAGGTGATTGCATAGGGTCAGAGGTTAAATTTAGATTTTTCTGTGTCTGATTCATTATAAAGTTACTTTTCAGAATGGCATTACCCTATCTAGCCAGGAGAATGGCCAAAGGGAGAGCAGGAAGATTGTCTGAGAGGCAGGGACCTTTCAGTTTAGAGTGGAGGAGCCATTGGACAGACTCCCCTGAGGTTCAGGGGCTGCCTTCCCCAGCTTCAGTGCAGAATGAGGTGGGCATGTATTTATACTTTTTATGATGCTGGATAGAGAAGAGGGTTTTAGAGAACCTGGAAGAGGTACAGTAAAATCAGAATCTGAGCAATGCTTCTGGTCATTTATCCTAACACATGCTCAGAATCTTCAGCCCTGTGTTTCTGAGACCATACAAAGTGTATGTGAGGGATGCCTTTCTCCCACACCTCTAAGTTTCACCACCTCTCCAAAGAATGTGATTAAAAAACTGATGTCCTTTGAATGGCTTATTTTGGGGATAATCAACATTTTGTGGCTTGATTTAGTTTTCCACTCTGCCTTGCCCAGCCTGACACGAATGTCTCCAGCACCAGTTTTATCAAATTGTGATGGTTTGGGGTGAATTAGATCAAATTAAGCAACCAACAGACTTCTTGAGTATCTGATGCCCAAAGCAGGACCTTGGGGTCAAAGTCACTGTGGTTGCTTGCCCCACATGGTGTGGGCATTAAATGCCACTGAGGTCTGTGGGCAGTTTCAGGATGATTTTGAATGAGTTGTCAGGCCCCTGGAAAGCAGAACTGTGGCCTTGTCCATCTGGCTGTAGGTCAGGTTCTGAGCTGTCTGGTAGAGAGAAAACGTCAGTGCTCTGAGATGTGAGAAGTGGAGGATGTGAAAGCAATGCTTATTCCTACATCTGCCTCTAGTCACGTAGGTGAGACATGGAATGGCAAGGAGCTGCACAAGAAGCTGGGGAGTCTGTAGCTTAAAAAAAAATTAAAAAGCACAGAGCAACAGATTCCAGCTCTGGGTATGATGGAAGTTTTGGGGAGATGAAATTTCCTGAGGCAGCACATTGTTTCGCTGTTGAATTGCAGGATCTCCTTTTTTAGAGGAGGAAGGAGTCAGGCTACTTAGCACTGCAGGAAAGCTAGTGCCTTGTCTGATGTCTCACAGTAAGAGAATTCTGTGGAGGCTTCTTTTTCAGCTGATCACTAGTGAGCAGACAGGTAATTTCTAATTAATACTTGTCAAATTAAACCAAGTTAGTCTGACCAAGATGGCAGGTATTATATCAGAAGCTGATCTGCCATCCAGGATTTTAATTTTCTGGGCCAACTGTAAGGCTCTTCTGTGTTCTGATATTCTTACCAGACTCTTAAATGCTTTAATATAAAATGGGACTTTGCATACAAGTACACAGAATGCCCTGACTCTGTAGTCTGCTTCCCTCTGAGGGTAACACTTCCTGGCCCAGTTCTTGGCATGGGCAGGCTCTGCTCTTTAAGTCCCTTTATGCTGCTGTGCTTCCTGTTTGTGCATATTGAGATGGGAAAGGCAAAACACAGTCTGCAGGTGCAGGAGGGGACTTTTAAAATCTTGATTCTTTTGCAGTGAAAGAGTAGCAAGAATTTGCAACCGAGATCACTGCATTTGAAATGTGAGACTGAAGAACCCTATGGATTATCACGGTACCATATTTCATATTTTTTGTTTTGTGTTGCATTAGATTTCACTGATAGAAACTTTTAATAAGGTATAAAATAGGCTGAAGATTAGCAATTTGCACCTTTTAAAAAATGAACAGTACTCTTGTTTTGATATGCAACTCCATGATCAATTTGCATCTTTAAACAGGTAGAGTCTTTCTCTAGTGACTTCTCTTTTTTGATTAGCTGAAAAGATTGTTTTACTTTGTCTGTATTGGACTTTCATAAGCACATTAACAGCAAGCTAGTAACAAAAAGCAAACCAAATGTTTAAAGACCTGGAGTATGATTCAGCTTATTGTAGCCCAGGCTGTCAGTGTTGACTGGTAATTTTGCTGAAGAGTAGCCCTGCAGGTTGTTAAAGAAAAAAAATTAGTTTCTGAGAATATATCAACAAAAATTTCTTCATGCTTGACAGTAACATACACATAACCTCCTTATTTACCAAACTGTCTTCGGGGAATGGTACAACCTTCAGCCTGCTATCATACAGAGATCTGTGCCTGTTGGCAGAACAATCTTGACTGATAATTCCCATCTTTCAGCCTGCCTTGCCATATCTGTTCAAATGGACTTGTCCCAGCAATAGCACCCAAAGAGGCACCTTCTACTACAAGGTCAAATTGTGAGAGGTCAGTCTGTTCTCCAGAAACCTGGCATGTCTGCGAGATCTGAGATGTATGGACCCTATACAGATTTGTTGCAATGTAAATATCATAAATAGGGCCATGCTGTTAAAAATATGCACAGAATTCAGATGCTCAAAACCTTTTTACAACATTGTTCTAATTTTTAACTGTGAAATTGAAATCTTATCTTTATTTTCTTCTTATTTCATCACCTCATAAGCACTTAAACTTGTTATCAGACAAAATACTAGTGAGTAATAGTTATTTCTATATTTTTTTTCTCCACTTAATTAATAACAACTAATTGGTTGTGAGGTGATTGATGGTGAGGCTTACAAATTTGCTCAATTCTGTCTAGACTCCCACACAGACAGGCTAAGTGAGGTGTGGTGCAGGCTGCAAGGCACTGTGGCAAGTCACAGCTTAACATCATCAGGGAGCCATGCTTGCTCACCTCTCAAGGAGAAGGTGTTCACTGATATTAGGGGAAGAAAAGGAACCTGAAGATGACAGTCACAGTATAAGTCAAGGTTATGGAGAATAATTCTTGATAAGTCTGAACCAAACTTTGCTGAAATCACAAGGATTTCAGTGGCCTTTAGACCTCATTAGTAAAACCAGTCTTCAGTTTTAAAGTTTTCTGTCTCCAAGTTGGTACCAGAAAGTATATGAAATTTGACTTCTGTGGATGGCTCAAATGGAAAGCCAAAGAAACAAAAAAGCATTAAGCTATTGATAATTGACACTTCAGATTGAGGATTTTATAATTTTAATGAGATATCTTCCCAATTCATACATTAAAGTTGTACCAAGTAATATGAAGCAAGACATATTCATTGTCTTCCGCAGAACACATGCAATTTAAGTGTCAAACAATAGGACTTTTTCTCCCTTAAACATAAAAGCCTTAATGTGAACTGAACTACAGAATGGTTTCTGGGTTCTTGTCAAATTATCTAGCAATTGATTACATGGGGAAAAGCATGGCACTGCATCTATCAGCTCTCTGCATGGGGGAATGATTAGACTCTTTTGATCGTTGATAGGGGTATATAAATTCTCAAAATGAATCCACTCCTCCAACTTTTAAGAAGAGAACACTCAGTCCTGACTGAATATTGGTATGTATAGAAGGATCATAAATGTGAAATACAGGGCTGCAGCAAAAAAAACTTGAAAAACCAAAATCTTGGACTTAGTCTTAGCTTGATTTATCTTTGTGCTGCAGGCAGGAGAGCTGTCCCCTGTGGCAATGTTCTTTAGTGGCTTACACGGCCTCCACACTGGTGAAAGTGTCCTTGAAATCACCAAGGAATATCTATATTTCAATTTCAGCTTGAGGTTATCATTATAGTACATTTTAAAGATACATTTAATTCCCAGTTCATATATGGAAGTCATACAAATTATTGGTTTTTTTGCCCAGATTATTAAGAATTTTAACACAGGCTGTGGCTACTCAGAAAAAAGATGTTCTATTAAGAGCTTAACAAAGGTTAATTTTGGCATAGAATTAACTCATCATCTAATGAACTAAAGACAACTTTATCATTTAATTGCTACAATTGGTAAAAAGTTCAAAGAGTAAAAACAACAGCTTTCAACATCTAAGTGCTTAGAGTAGTAGCTGTGCTTATTCTCTTACCCCAAGGAAGGTTAAAATCCAGAGCCTCTTACAGATTTCTTCCCTTTGTGTTTTACATTTCTTTCCTCTAAGTCTACTTATGGGAACAATTCCTTCACCCTCGGCTTGCTATATCCATTCTGGTGTGTTGCAGGGTAATATTTAAAATGTAGATGGGTGATGAAATTGTAAGCAAATTTCTGAAAGCATTCAAATGAAGGGGGTGTGTGTAACAGCCTGGTAGAAGATGACAATAGCCACCAGCACCCTCCTGGTGTTATCCCTTCAGTCTTCAACCTTATCCTTCAGAAGCTACTGGAGGAGCTTGGTAAAGGAAAGGGGAGTCAGCATTTCAGTCAGGCAAGAGGAGTAGTTGCATTTCCGGATGCTGTTATGAAGTGATATAGAAATGTGACAGCTTTCCTCTTGCTTAACATTGTCAACCTGCTTGGACACTAAGAATTAAATTCAGAAATCGAATTAGTCTTAGAAGTTCTGGACATCAGGAGGAATTTCTTCACAGAGAAGGTGGTTAAACATTGAAATAGACTGCCTGGGAAGGTGGTGGAGTCACTGTCCCTGGAGGTATTCAAGAAATGACTGGACATGGTGCTTAGTGCCATGGTCTAGCTGGCAAGGGGATGTTCAGTCAAAAGTTGGACTTGGTGATCTCAGAGCCCCTTTCCAACCTAAATGATTCTGTGATTCTGTTAATGGACAAGCATTTAGTGGGACAGCTGCTCAGCTTCTTCAATGCTTGGGTAATTTGTCACTTGAGACTCTGCTGCATTGAATATGTGGGACCTTATTTTGGACTTGGGGCTCTCGTTGAATAGAAGAGTCTCTCAATGACAGCACTGGCTATCCTCATCTTTTGAGAGTTCTGGGTTTGAGTTGCATTTTTCAGTAAATTTTCTACCCAGTCCATGTAGTCTGAACCTGGAGTTGCTGGTGGTTCTGAATGAGACAGAACAAATATGGTGCAACAATGGTGTTTTGGTGGGAGATGGGATTAAAATAAAATGCAGCAAAGAAGAAAAAACTGGGCGTGAGTAAGGTGGAAACTGCCAAAGCATGAAATAGAGCAGTTGTGGGGCTGAGAGAGTGAGGAATCAGCAGCTGAGGCCTGTCTGTCTTCATGGAAAGATGAATATTTAAAGACAGAATGTCCAGGACAGGGTTTGTGTTGGAGTTTGAAATTCAGTAAAGGGCCTTCTATCCTTATTCCTTACGCCTTCTTCACATGGTGAGAAACTTTCCTGCAAACAAGCACCCTGACAATGACAAACCAAATCCTCATTAAAACAAAGAAAGGTTAAGGGGAAAAAATAACCTACTTAAAATGAGGTAACTCACCAGTCTTTGAGCTGTAAATTGACAATAGGATTTATATAAATCCATAATTGTATCTCTTTTACCTGCAGTTAGGCTGGTTAATGATGAAAAAAGTATACAGCCCATCGTGAGGTTTTAATGAGGATTCTTTTTGCAGAGTTAAAAAAATCCACCAAATTAAATTCTGCCAATTTACTCCATTGCAAATTGAGCGCCACCCTGTGCGCAAAAAAATCATCAAGTAGCTTAAATCAGTTACAGCTAAATGTGTAAGTCAGCGTGTGCTTTAGCCTTTAGTCATGAAGAATATATTAGATTTTAAAAATAAATGGCTTTCTGCTGAGTCTTCATTGCAGTGGCTTTCTGACTTTTAATTAAATTTTCAGTACTTGTGGGTACTTCTTCATGTACTTTGTCCATAGAATTCACAGCATCTCTATCATTATATGCAGTGGAAAACCAGAAGCTTGTTCATTCCTTTGTTATTCACTGGTAAAATACCTAGAGATTTTTTTCCTCTTGTAAGATGAGAGCAAAGCATTTATTCTACAATAACACTCTGTAAGAATGAAGCAAGAATGCATAAACTGAACATGATTAGCAGTTGCTGGTAGCTCATTACAGTTTGCTCATTAGACACTTCTGGTCTCTTTCATTGGTGTTAAATGAACTTAATGTAAATTAATAAGTATAGGTTCACATCATTTGCAAGAAGCTCATGAAGGAAAGGGAACAGTGGGCGTTGCTGGCCTCAGCCAGGCGAGCTGCTGCCTGCAGGTGTCGGAGGGAATGACTTCTCCTCTGTGGGACAGCAGGAGTCATCGCTGCCAGGCTGGGCATTGCCTTTTTCAGCTATGGCACTTGTGCTTTGAGGGACAACTTCATATCATTGACTGCTAATTGGAAGGGGGAAAAGAGGACTAACACTGGCTGACTGCTTTCTGCTCCTCTGGGACCCTGGCACCACCTCCAGGAGTGGGGTGCTGGCCCTGCAGAGTGTGTGGCTGTGCCTCCTGGCACATGTGAGGTGGGCAGGGGGCAGTGCCCATCCTTGGGAGCAGTGTGTGCTGGCACAGTGTGGCAGCCCTGTTGCCTTGGTGGCCAGAGCACCCTGAGCTGCTCCACTCAGAACGGTGTACCTAGCCTGGCCTGTGGGCTGTCTGAGCTGAGAGAAGTCAGAATTTTGCAATTTTGACATGGGTGGCAATGTTGAGGAACAACCATCTCCCACTGCTCATCAGCCTGGGATTTAATTTGTCATATCCTCTCACAGGTATGGGTGAGGCCAGGCTGGGGCAATCCTTGCCCTTTACCCTGAGAGCCCTAGAGCTCCCTACTGGCTGGAAACTGGGCATTCTGCCATGCCTTAGGCCCCCATTTCATTTGCTGTGCTGCTGAAAGTAGCACGTGGTGCTAGTGTGAGGACATGGGCATGGGCACAGGCAGGCTGAGCTTTGTTTTCTTTTGCTGAGACTTGTGGGAACATGAGCAGGGCCTGTGCTGTGAGCTCTTGCCTGCAGCCACACATCTGCAGGGAAGCAGTGTGGGTGACAGCCTGCATAAGGCAATTGTCTGTGTGTCTATGAGGAATATACGAAGTCATGGAAATGTGACAGGAGAATGCAAAGGTTTAAGAAATATTCTTAGCTCACCCCTGCCCATCAGTGCTCATTGAGTGTAAGGAAAATGAACGTGGCTGGGCAGTGGGAGACCTATCATACACCTAATTTCAAGTGTCTCATCACCAATTATCCCCATGCGTATCTATTCTCTTTACCTGATGGACTAAGATTGACTCTCAGACCTGGGCTCTTCCTCCTCTCTTAGTGTTGCTTTCAGCATGTCATTTTTTCATTTGTCTCAGCTGCCACTTTAAAGGCCATGGCTCAATCAGTTACTGCCTGTGTGGCTGTTTGTCTGTGGTGTCAGTCCTTGCTTCTCCCAATTTGTTTATTATGGGATAGCTAGCAACCTCTTTATGGAATTTGATGTAAATTCACTGTGAGCTAGGCCTGCATAGAGAAGACTTTAATAGGGGCCTCAGAGGTGTGTTGGGAGTGGAAAGAGTAATGGATACTTTCTTTTTTAAGTGCAGGGAAATTATGGTGTTATCCATTCAGAGAGTTTCATGTTAACTGCTTTCATCTGCTGGAGCTGGCTGGAAAGCAGGAATTATGGTGGGGCAAGTGGTGTGAGAGAGGAATTTTGAGAGGTGTTTAGTTTTTATTCTGCATCAAAATGAACAGTGGAACTTTTTGAGGAGAAAGAAAGGAGACATTCAGGATCAGTCCCTCTGCTCTTCTTTCGCCCACCTGTTGCTTCTTGCTGGATACAAATCCAACCCTGTTCAAATCCCTTCCTGGCTACTTTCAGATCGAGAATTGGATGAGGATGTTCCAGCGAGAAGTAGCAGAAATGTGGCTGGCAGTGGTTTTGAGTGGCTCTGCATGGATAAAAGTGTGTTGGGGCTGGAGGGTGTTTGCAGGGGTTGACAGACCACAGGCTGTGCAGGCATGCTACTGTGGCAGCCCTGATGCCCTGTCTACCCCTGTCTCTGCTGACATCTGTGGGACTTCTACCTCTTTCTACTGTTCTGCAGAAATTGACTCCAGAGTATATCTTCTACAAAAAACCTTTCGCTTTTGACTCTATTTTCCAATGAAAAGTGGTTTTTATTAAGAGATCTCAGCCCAGTTGTATCCAGAGGTTGCTGCTCTAAGCCATTAACTATTCACTTCAAACATGGTGAAACTGCCACTTATTATGGTTATTGCAGCTGAGACAACGTTGGGTACCCTTCTGAGGAGAGGTGTTCAGGAAAGGTAGAAGTAGAGGGGAACAAAGACTCAGATGCATTTTTTGTTCCTGTAAGACAGTTTGTGTGAAAAGTGTCATTATTACATTCATGTGCTGCGAGCAAAGTTGCTAGATACCTTAAACATTCTCCAGCAGATCCATGTGAGTTCTCATTTGTACAAATTCTGGTAAAACAAGTTTTCTGACCTAAATCAGCACCAGCCCAGCACTAAGGAGCTGGGTTCTTTATTTGGCAAGTTATCCTCCCTGTCAAAATGCATTTACATAGAGCCCTGCAGCCTATGCACTAATAGTGCCTCCCCCTGCTTCTGCCTCCTAGTGGGCTGCTGAAGGAGGCTATACATATGTATTAAGTTATTAAGCAGTGGTGTGGGTTCTCACAAGTTCAAACGCAGAGCATGCTGTGCCTATGCTCAAACGTCTCCAGGAGGGCCTGGATTAATAGAAATGCAAATGGAGCATCTGCACAAGGCCATATGATTAGAGCCTTCCCCCTCACACCTCAAAGTCAAAAGCAGAAAA
Organism: Catharus ustulatus; assembly: GCF_009819885.2. Taxonomy (NCBI): domain Eukaryota; kingdom Metazoa; phylum Chordata; class Aves; order Passeriformes; family Turdidae; genus Catharus; species Catharus ustulatus. The sequence goes on along the minus strand of NC_046229.1, from coordinate 17,206,073 downwards.
ACACTGCATGTGATATACAACCAAAAAAACCTGGTGATATAATATGCAAAGTCTGTTACCAATTTCAACAGCAGTCAGCAAAATGTTGAGCCTCACCATTGGCCCTACCTTCTCAAAGGTAAGTGGTTTAATCAGCAGGAATTTCTTGGCTCCTAGAGTCCACAGTGATACTCACCTTTGCCTAGGATTCCAGGGAACTTCAGCTCAGCCCTGTCCAACAGGAGCACTGCTAACCTGAGCAGAAAAGATCCTATTTTGTGCCAACTCATGCAGAATTCTTCCTGCACTGATGGGAGATTTAAATGTGGCTCATTTAAAAAAAAAAAATCAGTCATTAGTAAAATCACCTAGGGAAGGTACAGTCAGTCAAATTCAGATTTCAGGACTGGTGTTTATGTGAATCCATATGTAATCACTCTGAGTTTATTTCCTTCCACCTGAGAGTAGAATTTGACTCCCTGGAGGCATACATCCTGCTGTGTCAAGGTTTTACATCCTTCTTGAAACACCCATTCAGCCATGGTGTAGACCAGTGTGGCATTATCAGATGTTAGTTCCTGCTGCCACACACATGGAATAATCAGAATGCAGTGAAGCTATCATTTTGTATTCTTGGTTCCAGCCAGAGCCATGAGATGTAATAGAATAGGGCCAAATTTTTTTTCCATAACTTTTAAAATTTTTCTTCATGTGTTGGTATCAGAGTCCTTAGAGGTGGTGAATGAGAATGAATCCTCTGTGGAGAGGTCTGCAGGTTTCTGGTCGAAATAGAGACTTGTACCTGTTCAATACCCATAAAACTAGGTGTCTGTTTTTGTCAGTTCCTAGTGGTTTGTCTTCTCTGATGGTAAATTTTCACAGGTTATTGCAGGCCTCATTGACCAGGAAGTTCTGAGGAGAAGAGAATCCTATTCCAACAATATTTTTGCCAGGTAAAGTCTCTAGTGACAGAGGGACAGAAGCTCACTATTCTGTGCCTGTTTGCCAAGTTGTTTACAGCCTTGCAAGGACCTGGCAAACAGAGAGGTGCTCATGGTGAAAAAGCTTCCTTTTGTCTTCTATGTATGAGACTTCCCACTGCATGGAGATCTGCTCTTGACACATTTCAGAACCAGGTATGTGAAACAAATCTCTTGTATGTAAGCCTTACCCTCACCCTCTATCATGGATGTACCTATGCAATCAAATATTGTCCTTTATAGTTTTGTAAGACTACATACTGTAAACCTTCTTTTTTTTTCTGCTTCTATGCACTTACTGTCTTCTTGATCAAGAAGCAATCTTGGCTTTAGGAAAGTTTCTTGGATTGAGATTACAGCTGGCATTCAAAATTTAAGTCACTATTCACGATTCTGTCAGAATCAGAACTGATCTTTCACACTTCATGGAAATTTCATTTAGTTTATCCTTGACAGAGACTCTCCTGATGGTAGAGGCTATTCACAGATGCTGATACACTTTACTGTCTTTGTGAATAACGGAGCAAACATTAGAGCTCTTCCCTGCTCTAGAGTAAGGCTCATGAGCAGCTGTTGTCTGTACATTGGGTTTATTTAATATGTACAGAGTAAAAACACGTCTAGCTCTTTGCCCATGGTCTTCTCTATGGAAGTGTGGAAACTAACTTGAACATGATGTAACTTGGTTTATGAAGGACAGTCTCATATATCTGATTCAAACACCTTTCAGTTACATGATCCTTACAGAGCAGCTGGTGATCATGCTTACTGCTTTAAGTGACTTTAAGAGGCTAAAATATGAATATTGCCCTACACATATTGCAGTCATTTCTTCAGAATCAATTGCCATGTTCTCTTGCTATTTCTGTGCTGCTTGATATTGCAATCCTGTTTTGGTCACATGCCTTGTATTCTGGGACCTACTTTCACACATCTGTTGCAATAAACTTTCTCTTCCAAGCTTCCCTTAGAAAACTAGGAGAATTTGTCCTTGTTCCCCAATTTAGGCTTTTGAGCTAGAAAGCAAACCAGATAAAAGCTACACGTAGAACAATATGTTCTACTTTTGTCGAACAGAATAGGAAAAGCTGCAGATTTTTGGGGATTTTGTTGGTGGGAATATTTTGTTTGTGTTGGATTTGGTATTTTCTGCACTTTTTTTTTAGGCAGCTAGAGAGTAACTCTATTTGTAAGGAAAGTAAAATTTTGTATATGCCTTTAGAAAATGTCCCTGAATTGTTGAACTTTTTGTTCCTCTTTGTCTATAAAATTCACAGAGCAAACAAAACTTTGGGCTAGATGGGGAATTGGGTGTGATTCTTCTTTTCAGTGTCAGAATAGGGTGACTGTGAGCTGTAGCTCACCTTCCTAGTTTGATAGGTGCTAGCATCCTGCTTCACAGTTTTTCAGCAGAGCAGCAGCATGACTATATGGAGGTCTTGACTCTTCAAAGACATTGCTGGATTTACTTGTGTAGTAGTTAATCAATTTTCTTATCTGTCCTCAAACCTTAGAACCAATGGTATGTAAATTCCTAAATAACTGCATGCACCAGGCCTGCACAGACCAAGATAGAGGAAGAATTAATAAAACATACATATGAGTCTCTGCTGATTTCTCCACACATTAAAGGCTAGTGATTGCCCAGCAGTGAGCACGTTTGTGTACATACTTCTCACATGCCATTAACAGAGCTGACCTCTTCCAGCAGCACAAACAAACCCAAACTATATCTATAGGAACCTTTTTATTTCTCTTATACGGAATATATTATTGTGGTGTTTTCAGTACGGTGAGGAGATGAATAAAGGAAACAGTTCCCTTAGGCTAGATGAGAACTCTGACTTCTAGCATATTATGGGCAGGATGAGCATAATATCTAATGGGAGAAGGGCCATTCCTGTCCAACTAGTTGCTGCTGGTCCACAGGAAAATCAGCTATATATCTCTGGGAACCTATTTGCAACCTTGGTTGCAATTGCCATGGTTGATTCCATTAGAAAAGAAAGAGGAATGGAGGAAACAGAATAGTTTAACACACAGCACAAATGCACAATAACGAGAAAAAAAAAATTGCTTATAGCGTTTACAGAGCATCTTTATTTGTCCAAGAGTGATTCTGCTCTAAAAATAGCACATCAGTTCAATATGGATGAGTAGATGTGTTTGCCCACTTTGATATCTAAATAAGATATTTGTTTCATATAATTTATTTTGATTTAAGTAATAGAAGTAGCTGCCTAGGTGAAACTGTGGCTATTCTATCACATATATGACCTACAATAAAAACCTGAAGTACTCGAATACTATTTCAAACAGGACCTTTACCTTTCAGCTGTCTAGCAAAAAGTCCGTTTAACCCCGATGAAGGGGACAGAGCAGGGCAATTACAGGTGCAGATATGACTAAGTAGATGAGAACCTACTCTTTCTGGTTGACTATTGCCCCATAGCTGAAGAATAATACAGCCTACAGATCAGGTGTCAAATAAATTCTGTGTGAGCTCCTGGACTGTTTCAGGGCAATACTACCCAGGTAAATTTAAATTATATTGAAATGGTTTAATATAATTTAACACAACATAAAAGTACTTGCAATGGTGTGGCAGCGTGTGAAGCGGAAGCAAACTACTGGGTTGGTATTTCTTAAACCATTTCAGCTATGTCATTAGAGGAGGTCTTGGATTCACTGTATACTGGCTCTTGCTCCGTTGTGCCAGGATGTAGTTCCCCAAAATGCTCAGCTCCTTCTAGCTACAGTGGCTGAGCTCTGGCATTTCAGAGCATGCTGCAGGTCCCAGTGAGGCACTTGCTATGGGGAACATTGCTGAGGGATCCCTTGGGACGGATCTTTCACTGCTGAAAAGCGCCTGAGCCCCAGTGCAGCTGTCAGTCAATGCCTCGTGCTGCAACTGCGACACTCTTGGTAATGCTGGAAAGTAAAGGCAGAGCCTGGCTGATGGTCAGTTCTCACCTTGAGTCTTCAGGATGGAAGTTACATATCTGAGGTGTTTTTTAACCATATTTAATTAGGGATCTAGTAAGCCTCCCTGAATGTAGGGACCTTTGTTGCTGTTTTCATGATGTCACTTCTCAGAATAGCACAACACAGTAAATGTTATTTAGGAAGAAGGTATTGCAGAAGACTGTAACAAATTACTCCTTTAGGAAGGCTTAGTGGTGAGATAGGTGCTCAAAATCTGGAGATAAAGAAAGAATAACAATAGAGAATAATAAAAAGAAAATAATTCACATGTCCAGGATGAGTGCAGCCTTTATAGGGATGAAGAACATTTGTTTGACCATGAACACCACTAGAAGGCAAGAAAGTGTCTATTTTTCCCAAAATAAGCAGGATCTTTTCTAGCAGTACTTAGGTAATCTGCTTGTGCAATGATCTAAAGGTGTACCCTGTTTTTTGTTTGTGATCCGTGTGTGTTCATGCTCTCTGGTTCACAGCCCTGGCTGCATGGTTGGTGGTGGGAGGAAGAAGGACCCCACTGGAGTGCAAAGGTCAGTCCGATTCTTAGATTATATCTACAGACTGCAACAAAGTTCTTCACAGCAAAGTCATGACTGGGACCTTCCCTCCTTCAGACCAACCTGACGTAAGAAATTAGCCAGATTCTTGCCAGGTCAGAGCTATGATGCTTCATTCTGTTCCCAAAATGGATTTGCTTCAGATCCATTGCTTCAGAGGAGAGGGCATGCACGAGGCACAGAGCTTAAATGGCTTATCCAGAAAATTGTGTCATGTTTTAGTTAAACTGGGTATAAAATTGTCCAACCTCTTCCCTCACCCATTTTCTCCTGACCTCTAGCATTAAACTCCTTTATTTTTGGATATTTTTCCTCCTGTATCTACCAATTCATTTAGATTGACTGGTCTTTTTGTGATTATGAACTGGTGACACCATATGGGAGATATAGCTTAACATTGGCCTGTAAAAAACTGAACAAGATGGAAAGCATGCTGTAACAAAATCATGCTCTTATTCAAGTGACGACCTATAGGACAAGCTGAAGAGAGTCAAAGACAACTTTAAATCAGAGATTCCTTGGTACGATATGTTCTGCAAAAAGATAGCTGTCTCCACGTTGTAACTTTCTGACTTTCGTGTGTACTGTGATTCTCTTTACATGTGCTTCTGAGGACTGCAAGAAAGAACTCTTACAGCAATATCATCCTATTCAATGGCAGTCACCTCACATAGTACCACCAAGGACAGTTCAGGTTTCTAGGGAGCCAGTGAACTGAATCAGTGATGTCCTGTGGACACTATATGTTAATTCTTTAAGAAAATCTTTCTGTTGCTCTCTGGGAGTCTCCCAGCCACCACAGCCCTTCTTCTTTCCAAAGTAAAGTGAGATACAGTGATCTCTGCATGTTTGGCTTCTCTTTGAAATGCTACAAGAACACTCTTTCTTGCTGTGATTTAGTGCAATGCAAAAGGGTGCACTCAATGGACTCTCAGATCTGAAGGAAAAGTAGATGTTTTTTGGTTGACTTTTTTTCCTTTTAGTCCCCATCCTTCTTTTGAAGCATGACTAGTTTTACAGGTATTGTGCTTCCAGCTGACACACACAGAATTGAAGTGAGATGTATATTTTTTGACTAGTAAGAAGTGCAGGGTGAAAGTTCTTTTCTTCTACAGAAATGGTCCTGTTGTAGATTTTTTTTTTTGTCCTACCAATATGGTCTGTCCCCCCTCAGAGCACAGCCATAAACAATTGCAGTGTAGTCCCAGCAGAGGTGGCAATCTAATGCAAATGCCAATGAGAGGTTGATTCTACAGTGCTTTACCTCACAGATTAGCAGATGAAGAAAAGAATCAGAATTGTGGCAGACTGAGGAACAAGCCAAAAAATTGAAGGGGCTAGTTCTCATCCAGCAGCTTGGTCATTCCAGGAAGTACCATAGCAGAGAACTGTTGTAAAGTTTAAGTTCATCTCTACAGTGATTCAAGGGATGCCCAGAAAGAATTGAAAAGGACAGGATTAGACCCATGACTGACTTTCTGCCCAGAATATAACTTTCTAAGATGGCATCAGATGTTTGTGACAAGTCATGATATTGGCAGCACTGTGAAAAATATCTTGGACTTTTAATGATCTTAATGTTTTGAAGGTAATTAAATATATCTCCTACTCAACAATGGATACTGTGTTGACCTAAGTTTTCACAAATGACAGGCTAAAAATCTGTGGAAGGTTAAGTAGAGCATGCTGGATGCTTGTCATAACCAGAGTTTGCTTTACGTATGCTTTACATAACCAGAGTGGATGCTTACAGATCTAATACGCAGACCAAGGGTCCCTGTGTTAGAGAACCTGGGCTGTCCTATACACCTATCTTCTGAGCAGTTTGTTCCTGAAGCAGCTGTCTTAATGCCTGTGCTTTATTACGTTTAATCTTTTAATCTACAGCTTTATACTTGGATTTTCTTCCTCTATGGATGCATTTCCTTCATTTCTCAGTCCAGTCTCTCTCGTTCCTGACACTTCTTTGCAGAGCTTTTTTCCCACTCATTGTAATTCCTCTTTCCCACCTCGCAGTGACAATAGCCAGCAGTCTGATTGTCCTTGATGCATCATGTACTTGAGTGAGCAGCCTCATCCCTGGTCAGGGCAGCAGATCTTGGTTAGCAGCTGTCTCCTGCCTACACTAAACAAAATAAAAATATTTATTGTGACTTTATTGGCAGTCTGAAGAACCCTTTTAGATCCACTGGGGAATTCCTTGTTAGATGCTGTAGAAATATAGGTGGAGTTTCAAAGTTTTGGTTGATTAATGGTAATTATTTTCCTATTTAGAATCTTTTAGAGATGAACAATCAGACTGAAAGAGCTCTAGATCCTAGGTGCCAAACCTGTATCAACTCCAGTAACAAAAAGGGAAAATCAATCATAGCCAAAGAACTTGTCTTGAAGACTTCCAGGTCACTGTGCTGTGGATTGGATGTCCATTTTGCCTCAGTGAGGTAACTTTTGAGACAGAATCTCAGTGGAGAAACAAGAGGTTCTAATTTGTTGCTCAAAGCAGAAGAATAAATGATGTTGCACTTCATAAATAGGGTGTTAATGATAGCAATGAAATAATCGATTTCTCCTCATTAAGTAACAAACAACACAAGCTGAAAAATTAACCAGTTTGTTTCACACAGTTGGATTAATGGAGAACCAAGCAGGTTCTTCTCACCAATGAATAATGGCCTAGAGAAACACAGTGCTAATCGAGACAACAGCGCTGGTAGTAAACAAGTCAATCCTGTATTTATTAGAGCAGTAGAACATGCATAATACATTGAGCTCTAGTTATCAGCTGAAAGTTGCACAATGCTGGCAAAATAGTCTGTTGTATCTCTACTAGAAGGAGATTGTTTCCTTGACAGGAAATCTATATGTCTAGGAGGAGAGACATTAATTTAGTAGAAGGTGAGAAGAGTGCCACATGTGGAGCGGGTGGCCTGCTCTTGACTGAAGGGCCATTCAATAATTACTCTAAATGCATCACTAATACAGCAAAAAGCACTGTCAATCAATCAGCACCCTGACTTTGTCAGCTTATTAATAACGCTTAGGTTTGACCACAAGTTTAGAGGAAACCATGGATAGTATTTAAAAATGCAAAACGTGAAAATATTATCCTCAGCAAGTCAGATTGGTATTTTAGGGTTTTTCTTTTTTTGCACAGGAATGTACAGAGGTTTTGGTGTCTATGATGTGAGCATATTGGTATGGGATTCAACTCATTTGACTTCTTGTAGTGTACAATAGGTTTGGCCTAGAGAACAGCATGCTAAATTGGACCTTGGAAAGCCTGCTCTGCCTTTGACCTGCTAGATGATCTTTGCCTTAAATGTGCCTTTGTTTTTGACACATTTACAAGATAGGAATGATAAGTGCCTATAGTAAAGCACTTAGAAAGCTAGAAAGTCCCATATGGAAAACATGTAAGGATTGTTAATTTCTTTCTTTGTGTTTAAAGTATATTAACCTTAAATTTATTGGTTCTAGTGGAATTAATCATGATGATCTCTTTGGAGGGGTTTTCTCAATGAGGTGAAGTTTTTATTTTTTTTCTGCTTTAGTTGACTGCCTATATTTGACTGATTATGCTAGTACCAAGAAACAGTTTTATACATTCCTAGTTTAATAAAGGATACATTTAGTGCTGCAGCATTTGCAAGACGGTCAGATAGAAAACTAAGACTAACAGTAACTGCTGTTCAGTAAACTTCTACTTAGGTTCACAAAAACAATTAATTATAAAGAGTCAGCTGTCTTCCCTGAATACTCCATGATTTTGTCTTTGTTTTAATTCAAGCAGCAGTCTTTATGGCAATGTGATTTATTGTAACTAAGTGCTAGTTGATGGTGTTCCTCATGCTAAGTGCAGATGTTGGTCTTTGCAAAAGTCAAATAGAAGATATTTTCAGTTTAAGATAGCTCTGTTTTCAAATGCTAGAGGTATCACCATTTTTTTCCCTGACAGATCATGTCATGGCACACAAGAAATGTGATTCTGCAGAACTGCACAATCCAAAGATAATGAAAATTCATAAAGAATTGATAAAAAGAAGAGGAAGTATTAGGGATATTCCTGAAGAATATGTATCAGTAGGGGAGTTTCTATTACAGGTAACTAGAGTAAGTCTCTCAGGACTCTTCTGTTTTCATCTATTTATTAAACAACTAAGAGAATAAGACAAACTATAAATTAATTATACTTACCAGTGATATAAAGTCAAGGCAGTGGTGAACACAGCTAATGCGATTCATAGACAACAGGGGGCCAAATTTTCTCCTTGCTTACACCTGTTCAATCTTACTGAAGTCAATGGGATTGGACAGGTGTAACTGAGGGGAGAATGTAGCCTCAGGCCTTTTCTACAAAGGGGTGGAGAGCTGGAGAAAGATGCTTAATGTTAATAAATATGAAGTCTTATCCATTAGTCTGAGATGCACAAAAGACAAAGAATGAAGTGAACAGAGAGATGAGGTGCACAAGTGCCCAAAGCATGGGCACTTTGCATACAGGAACTCTGGTGATTTCAGGGGATGCTGTGTGATCTCAGCCCAAACCAAAGCCAGGTAGCTTTTGTGGTGGCTCAGAGGAATTGCACCAATGAAGGATTTTGAGTATTTAGTTCCGTACGCAAATCTGTATGGATTGGAGCATAGCACATAGTTGTCATTCTATTTATTGATGACTTACATAGACAGTAGTAATGACTACCTCTTATATATTCTGTTGTCTCATAAACAGATTAAGTGCCAGTACCTTTCAACCCTGCAGTTCTCTCATCAAACTGTTCACCAGACTCTTGTTTGATAAAAGGTATCCACAGCCTTACACATTCATTCACAATCTTAATCTCAGGTTACCACGGTAACAAGCAGGTTAATCAGCTCCTCCACACTTTCCTTAATTGAGGGAGAGTACTTCATTCTCCACTTCAGTCTACTAAGTACAATAGCCTTTTTTAGTTGACTCTCATAGACTGTTTTTGATCCACTTGACTCTGAGACAGTTCTCCTCTCCAACTAGTGTACAGTACTGTACACTAACAACAAACGTGATTGAATTGCTGAATTACACAATGTGCTTTCCAACTGTCTTGTGCTACAATGTTCATACATAATTTATATTGGAATTGCATTAGGTTGTGTCCTTTGCATGAGATTGGCTGTTTTGTAACTTATAGCACCAGCCCTGTGATGGAGGTGGGGCAGAGCCATTCTGCACTAGTATGGATTTGGGAGATTGGCCCACAACTGAAACAGAGTGGGAGTGCACATGGGACTGGAGAGCCTTTCCTTGCTCTGCCTTGTCTGAGGTATGTTCCCTGTCTCAGTTCTCCATCAACACAAGAGACAACAATTTTCTATAGATATGCTGATTTGGATTCAGATTGTGTATGAAGCGTTCCAAGGCAATCTGTGCCACTGCCTCATTTTTTCTGGGACCCCTTACCTCTAAAATTTTAAAAGAAAGAAAACACCATGCTATATCAAGTGCTTTTTGTAAACGTTCAGAGCTTAACCTTAGTCTCCCTCAACACCAGAATCTCAAAGCTCACAATGTTTCCTAAAAGGATTTCAAGAGGTCTTCCATACTTTTTGTAAACTGCTGAAGGGGAGAAGCATATAACTGAAATGGAGCCACTTGTGCAGTATAGCATGTATTTATCATATACAGAAATAATATCCAGCAATTACAGGCAGAAAGTACACTGCTCATAACAACTTCAGGGGAATTCAAGTAGGAAAAATAAATTAGAACTTCAGTATTAATAAACCTGGTGCAATTCATGTCAGAAAGCCTGAATTTCTACTTACATACAGGGGGATGAATCTCCAGGTTCTTGTGAGATGGGAGCCATAATAACACAACGCCTTCTAACGCCAGTCTGGAGAGTGAAGCAAATAACAAAACTTTGCCCTAGTTTGTGAGTGCAAGGTTTTCAATGACCTCTTCAGACACCCTCCCTAACCACCAATGTAACCCTAAATCCACCTAAAGCCACTCAAGTAGCCCTAAATTTGAAAGGGGAAAAAAAAAGTAAAGAAGTATTAAGAATTTTAAACCAGGACATTCTTTTAGTATTTGTTGCTGAGAACATGAAATGTTGATTTGTGATGAGAATAGCTGGCTTCAACTTTTCATCAGTATGGGACTTCTAAATGCCTGCTACTAGCAGCATATTTTTATTTATTGTGGTGTGTGCCTCTCTTTAAGTTTGGGAATCATCAAAATAGGGTAGACTCAGCCTTTGTAATACAACCCTCTAGGAACAATTTTATTCAGTCGAAGTAATACTGAGACCTTGGAGAGGAGAATTGATCTAAAAAGCACATTTTTTTTAAGAGAAGCCCTTGCACCAACCTTCTATTGTATATTATCATTAACAATTTCTGCTAACCCAGGAAGACACACTGCTTTCTAAAGGAAAGCTAAAGCTCACTCAGCTATGTTAGAAGCAGATTTTTGAATCCCTTAGTTCCTCAAGTCTTTAATACTGCCTGTAAATCTTGACAAATTACATTTTTGGGCTTCAAACAATGCTTTTTTTATGAACTTTTCCAACTGTCCCCCTGAGAAATATCTAAATGACCCAAGAACTACTTACATTTTTTGCACTGTGTAAACCAAAATTTCACAACTGCTGTAATTTGAAATATTGTATCCCTCTGTCTTGGGAAACAAAAGGAAACAATCCACAACCCCAAGCTCTCACACAATCATGTTTGTTTTTTCCTCTTGACTGCATGCAACATAAAAGCAGCTCCCATGTCTGGGGTCTCAAGTAACCAAGATAGAAATCTGTTATTTTTTAAATGAAAAAGACTCAAAATTTAAAAAAGTAGAGGCTAATCTGCAAATGAGAAAATGCATAAGTTACTTACCAATGAGAAGGAACATACTAAATGTAACTTCTGCTGGAGAGAGGAGGGAAAGAGCAGGGATCTCCACAGTCAGACACAGTCAGAGAGCTTCACTGCATTTATGCCCATTCTTCTGGCTAAGAAGAAAAAAATATATTCACAGCACCAAATGCCCTCTCAGCATTATGTGTTTACCACTGTTATGATAATGTTATTCCTTTCTCTTCAGTTACTTGCTGGAGATGCTAAACAAAAATGCACACTGGCAATCAAGAGAGCTATAGTGGTATTTCAAAGAGAAACAAAAAGTAATGCTGACAGTAAGACCAGTACCATGAGGATAGTTGCATTTGGTGAATTATTAGCAAAGAAAGTGAGCCAAAGAGACGTTCCTCCCGTTTTTTCCTCTGGCATTTACATGATGGTCTCAGAAATGCTTATCTGATTTTAGTCACTTAAGTGCCTTTTTTATATTTATATACACCCAAGAGAATGCATGTCTCTTCATTTAGAATAAAATGATTTTGCTGCTCATTTCTGTAGCATTTTTGACTATTAACCTTTAAATTTTTTTGGGGGAAAAATACTTGTAGTAATAAATTGCTCCCAATTATTTTACAATTAAACAAGAAAGCAGATGAGAAATTCTTAAGAAATTCATATAGTGATTTCAGCCCAGATACTATTCAAAAATTAACCCAAAAAATGCTCATTGCAAAACAGTTGAAAGCATTTATTCGTTGCTAATTAGGCGGTTTATTTATTTTATTTTCTTTATATTTAATTCTTTATATTTATTTATATTTACAGTGTTCTAATCACCAAAAAAAGAAAAAAAAAAGCCAAACAAATTTGAGATTTTAATAATATCTTGGTGATATGAACCAAAAATACAATAATGAATATCCATGGGATGTGAGATTATTCCCACTTGTAAAACACACCTCCATAACTCATTTGTGACTGAGGCAGTTTTGAATTATGGGATTTGCAGTTCACTCGTGGGATAAATTACATACTCCTCAGATAACCATTATGTATCTGGCAATGTCTGTATCATTCACAGCTCTGGGTAACAGCAAGAGACTGTGCTTTCCTATTGCTTTAGTGAGTGTATTCTTCAAACATTTATTGTACAATGGTTATTGCAGGGGATAAATAATGCATACGAGGGAAGAAAATTTACATTATAAGTTGATTAAACTGCTTAACAGTTTTTAGCCACTCTCTAAATAAGGATTTTTAACCAGATTTAATATATGCAGTGTTTCATGTCTAAAGAACTAGCATTTAATCTCTGTTTAACTGAAATTTAGTTAGCAATGTTGACACCTCTGCATTTTAACACTGGGATTTCTTTGTGAGACACAATCCCTTTCACTCAACTTAATATCCCATCTTGGTCTCTAAGGGAAAATAATTGAGTTTAGGCTAGTTCTAAATAGCGATAAGGACAGGGAACACAGATGGGTATTTCATTGATTAACACTAACACTGGCCTAAGGCCTTGGTGTCAGGCATTAGATTAGGACATTACTAAGAGAATGACAGAGTTTTGGCACTTTATTCCTCCTCAATAACATTCTTTCACATATTAAGTTTATCCCACCCTAGGTAGCTACTTTATCATGCAGAAGGCCTTAATCCACTGATGTGACTCTATCTGCTTTCACTTTGATGCTGCCTCTGTTTACAAGAGTAATGCAGCCTGTGTAAGACAAAGTACTCGTGACAAGAACAACTGAATAAGGCTTTTAGATGCACAGAGCTCTGACCTAAAAAAAAAGGGAAAAAAAACTTCAATAAACTTCAAAATACTCCAAAGCAAAAGAGAAGGGGAAAAAATCAACAAAAAACAGAGGCTTTTTGAAATGAAGTTATGTTGTTTGCATCATGAAGAACCAGACATGAGTTTTCCATCAAGAAGCTTCAACTTTACTGATCTTCTTGTACTGCACTTTATCTTTTCTTCACCTTTGACCTTCCTTTCAGTGTCTCCTCAAGGCATCATGAACGTAAGCCTTGTGGTGTTCTTTTAGAAGTAGGATTGCTGCTATCCCCTCTGGTGAATTTAAGCAGCTGTTGGAGTCAGTGACAAGGTTGGCTACAGATTTGGTGTACTGGCTGGGAAAGAGATTATGGGTCAGTCCCCAGTGCTGGGAGACAAAAGATTCAAGTAGTTCAGGATTTTTTGGATATCCGAAAAAGATTTCATGAAATTTGTAAGGATCTAACAATGTATTGCAGGTTTCATGTGGTCTAAACAGCTTATAGCAAGTAAAACTCTAGGTAGCCAGTAAGTGGTGTTTTCACAGCAATGCTGTTTTGCAGAGGTGTATGAGGTCTTGTGTAATATAATTCCACAAAATTGCATTGCTGAAGACAGAAACTACTGATTCTTAGCACTTGCAGGAACTGTGACTATTAGTTGGACTGCCAATTTTATGAAACTCAAACGAGATTATTGATGTATTTATTACAGGAAAATGGGTTGCTGATGAGGCTTTTTCTCTCTAGTTGATAGAAGATTTAATAGACTGACTACTGAGAGTGGCATTTTGGATTTTTTAAAAGCTCATTTAAAGAGATGCTAGCAAATTTATATGCTTTTCTTTCTAAATCATGGGAAAATTTTTGAAACTCCTGAAAGACAAAGGAGTTATGGGCAGTGAGACAAATGTTTTTGACCTTAATGATTTGAATCTAATGAAGATTTTCCTCCTACAAACACAGATTTACTTAATTTGGTTTGAAGTGCCACTGTACCTGGATTCTGAAGGTAGGAAAGGAAATTGCCTTCTTTCAGTTTCAGACAGCTTACAAGAATTGTTATTTTATAAGCATTGTAAGTCTGCTGTGAATGTTGGCAACAAGGAAATGTTATGTTGCATTTTTATATTTACATATCAAATAATCCTATTATGATTGTTTAAGATTATCCACATTACACTGGGTCTGTCTTAAATTGTTCTTGTTTACATAGATTGAAAACCTGGCCTTCAGTGTTCGGACAGAAACATGTGTTTTCTTTTCTTTTCACTTAAACTGCTGCAGAATAGAAGTAACTCCGTGTAAGTCAATCGAGCTGAGTAAGAACCAGAGAAAAAAAAATCCTATCTGATGGGTGGCATTTTTTTGCATGCATTGAGATATCACACAGGGATATTTCCTTTTTAGAAGGAAGAGTGAAAACTTACCATGTGACTTTTCCAGACCTTTAATTTTATATGGTTACTCCCACCTGTTTTATAGTTTGTACACTGTATGGACAGTTTGTTGTTCAATTTTCTCCACAAATTATATTAATTTGCTTGAATTCCCCAGCCAAAATTCTTTCTGTAATTATTTCTTTATAACATTATGATTATCTTTAGAACAAAAACTACTCTTAAGTGACTTGTGTTACAGAAAATGCTGAAACGGCTTCCAATTCGACTTTTCAGATCATTAATTATTTCCTGTACAGCAACCTCAAAATGTTAAAAAAAGTTTATTCTCCTACCCTTTTTAAGTGACAGCTTCATGGCAGTTGAGTCTGTGGTAACAGTTTTCAGTGCAGTTTCTTTCCCCTAAATTTCTTTTTAAACGAGAAGTTATTGGCAGAGCTGATGAAAAAGAAGGACTAAGGACTAAGCTGGAGCCTAACAAAGTGTGACTAGCTGCTGAGAAACTTCTTCACCTTTGCTTTATCCTGGCAGCCTAGGCCCAGTTTTCTTGACAGCCTTTCTAAGCAAAAGAAGGTATAATGGCAATTAATAGTTTAACTTTTCAGGTATGCACAGAGATTGCCACATAATGTGGGATTTCGGCTCAAGTTTCTCAAGAAGAAAGGTGAGTGCAAACATCTTATGACCTGTACTCTCCACTGAGAATTTGGTTTTGACAACACTTGAAAACATAAAAGGTCCAAACAGTTCAAAGGATGGTATTTAAAAAAACATAATAAGCTGTATTTGTTAGTTCTGAACACCAAAGTGATGTGAATGTAACTGCTTCTGCCCACCTGTAAGATTTTAAAAATGCTCTCTTTCAAGCACTTCTTCTGCATCCTTTTCTTGGTGTGGTAGATAGAAAGTCTAGATTGTTTGGAGGAGAACTGGGTGCAGTTGTGAGGCTTTTGAGTTCTTTATGTGCGGCGATGAACAGACTGGTTTTAGATTTAAGAACATGGTGTTACTTCAGATCAGGAACATGAGTTTGTCTGTAGTATTTACCCTTTGGTGCAGGACATCCCACCAGCTAGGGTTTAAAAGCTTCATGGGGTTTTTTGTTTGTTTATTTGTTTGAGGTTTTTTGCTTGAAAACGGATTATGCCTGTGCAGAAAAATGCAGAACATTTCCTTGAGACTTCCTGTCAGTGTATGAGTTTAATGCACATCTGAGACATTGGCAGCACTATAATAAGCCACAGTGGTAGTTACCATCTGTCATGTTGCCAAACTATCTCAAGGCACATTTGTCTTTCTCAGGGAGGGGAGAATATGTCAATGCACTTGGAAATGGAAAGAAAAACTGTGCTTCTAGCCCACCCCTACAACATAATTACATGTGGTGCTTCCAGACATATATAAAGGAGATTAGCTCCATCTACCCAGTGCCATGCCCATCACTCTCTACAGCTTAGTCCACTTCCAAGGCAGCTGCAACTGCAATATCATGCCACCAAAATACCACTGTTGTTTGTTGTTGGTAGCCTTCCTACAAAGTTAAAAGTGGCAGGAGACAAAGATGGGTTAATGGAGCCTCAGTGAGTCTGGGAATTGCAGGGGTGGGTGGAAACCTCTGTGGATTTTTGCCCTGCTCCTAGGTGTACCTGCTGTGCCACGTGCAGGAACAAAGCAGGTGGGGAGCCTTGCAAACATGTGCTGCTCTTGCTCTTTCTGCCTTCAAAAGAAATGGGGTGTCTGTGTCTGGAGACCAGGGTTACCAGCATGACAAGGTCTGGTGGGAAAACAGACCAGGGAAAAAAATGTATCTGGGAAAAAACCCCCTTGAAAACCCCGCACTTAATTAGACAAAATATGCCTGAGGGAAAGCTGATGAAAGTTAGTATTAATGCTGAAACATCACAATAATTTGTTGTTTTTACTTTTTAATTATTCCACAGTTTCAGGAAATAAGGAAGGAAAGTGTCTTGTTTTAAGTGCCAGATGTGCCCCTGTGTATTCAGGGGCAATTCTTGTGTAACTGTTGGGACTGTCGCTGGTACCAAATACACTCTCAAGCACCTGATTTTACTGTCAAAAGTGGAATGATTCCTGAGGGGCAAAATTGCAGCTTCAGAGTTTATTGTGTTCACATAAACCAAAAATCCAACATGCCACAGTTCTTTGATAAAATTTGACTATATTAGAATGAATTTCATCTTAAATGCAGACTTCTGTCTAATTCCAGCCATCTCCTAAGAAGACTGTGCATATGAACATAATATAGACAATAATGCAATGGCAGTTTAAATAAAACTAAGTCTTTAGGCCCCAACTCAGAATTAAAACTCTTAGAAATCTTGTCTAATGTGTTGTTTATGCTGCCTGCCCCCATTCTTTGAAAAATGCAGGCTAGCCAAAAGTTTTTGATCCTTCTGCTATTAACAGATGGTATATGTAGCTAAGGATAAGCTGAGACTATCACTTAGGCCGCAAGCAAAGGGGTGAGGGATGCTCCCCTGTGGGTACCCTTAAAAGGCCATAAGCTTGAGTAGCAAAAATGAAAAGGTCTAGTGCTGGTGTTAATTACGCAGAAACCACACAGAAAGTGCTCGCTGTCACAGAGTTGAGAGGTTGTGCATCCCTTCCAAAGATAAAAGGCATGGTATGAAAACATTTTGCAGAGGACAATGAAGTGAAGATTAGCATAATCTTTTGCAGTATCCTCAGTAAGCTATCCATGAGTGAGCTGCTTTTTTCTCATTCCTTTTGCTCTAATGTCTGGATTTAAGGAATGGCAATGTAAGAATAGGCTTTGTCCTTGAAGCCTGACAGTTGTGTTTTCCCGCCTTCATGTGATCATCCTGGTTGCTAGTGTACTGCTCTTCTAGTAATCAGACAATAGAAGGAAAATGAAGTGTCAGTTCATTGACAGAACCTTAACCTGATTATGTTTTTGTCTTAATCCAGACTCATCAGTGCTCTCACACTCTTTCATATTTTCTCATTTCTTCTGAATCAAAAATGTAAAATCTCTTTTATAAATGTTTGGGATGAAAGTAAAAGCAAATAATGCTGGAAAAATCTGAAAAATAGCTCCATGGAGCCTAAAAGCAACATCATAGTATAATTAATCTCTGCTTGGGTGGAGAGTGTGTGTGGTGGATGCCTGTTTAGCATGTTAAATTGAGCATGCTTTTGTACCTACCTCAGCGAAAATGGCTCTTTAGATGCATGTCCTCTGGAGCACAATGTTTAGTTTTAGCGTGGAGACTTAGTCATATACATGTTTTGGTTTAACATGACTGTCTCTAGGGCTGACACAGTGGCTAATACTCAAGTTTGTTAGCCACTTTGATCCTGAGTGCCCTGTTTTAAGTCTTGCTACTACTGGTTAAGCTAGCACTTTGTTACCGCAGGGATAACTGGAGGATTCGGAGTGTTGGGAGGCACTATCCCCAAGATCAAAATATAAAAATAGGTCTGAGGTCAGGGAACTGTACAGACCCCCAGAAGCTTTTCAGTTTTACAGCTGGAGATAGTCTCTTAAGTATATATAAATCGTCATTAGGATTCTGACAAAGAAGTGCACGATGGGATTGCTGCAGGGCAGGCTCTTTGAATCTTATTCCTGATAAAAACCACTTCTGGCTGGCTGACAGGAGACAAGGCAAGTTCAAGGAAGGCATTAAAAACATCTTAAATCTATTGATGGCAGCAGAAGTGTTGGGATGAATAGTTTGGGATTAGGATGAAAATTTCTGAGTGCAGTCAGGGCAGAGAATTTGGCTCCAGCTGGCAATTCTGGGGAGAAATATGTTTCTGAATATGGCCAGATTCAAATAATAATGCACAAGATCACTGTGAAACTTTCTGAGAGGGAATAGATGATTTCTTTTCCCCTTCTTTTCCCCTTCCCCACCCCCCCATTCTCCCTAAGGAAAACCTCTGTCTGATTGAAATATCACTCTAGCAGAAAGCAGGCTGCCTATCAAAGAGCTCCCCAGCAAAGGCACCAGTGAGGCAGCAGGAGTGGATTTCAGGGCATTGATGGGCACCTCTGCCCTGCTAGGAGCAGCTGCAGTGAGACATGGCACAAGGAACTCCCCATGGCTGCTTCTCTTTAGCAGAGCAGAGAGGCAGTGTCTTTCCACTGCCTCACATGCCCTGGGCAGCCTGGGATGACAGAGGGCAAGGCACCTTTGTCTACCTGGGGCCAAAATTTCCTTGCTGAACAGGGAAAGCATCACTACTCATCTTTGCAAATCAACAAGAAATGCAGCTCTTTCCATACAAAGGCTGAAGGGAGGATGAGGCAGACATGTTTTTAGCCTTTTCCAGACTGTGGCTCCAACACTTTGAATGGCATGTCTTTTTGTCACCATATTAGTGGCTGCCCAGTTGACAATGACATTCAGCTTCCCAAATTCTTCATTCCCCACAATAATGTGAATGTTGAGAGTCCTTGCACTAGAAGACCAGCAATGTCTAACCCCTGAACAAGTAATTTCAATGTACCTATAGACCTGCTGCTCTCACTCAAGCAAACATCTGTTGCTCATTTTCATTTGGATTTTGCATTGATGTATTGGTTAGAGTATCATGCTTGCCCCATGTATAAAGCTCTGTTGCCTTTGGCACTCCTGGAAGTACCTCTGTGAAACTGAAGGGAGCATCCATGTCTGCCCATGGGTGCATGCACTGTGGACTATGGGCAGTGTGACTGCTACAGCACAGGTTGTGGTAGCTCCTTCTGTAGGCACAAGAAAATTCTAGTGGGAAGGCTTTCCCTAATAATACAATAGAAATTGTGTTAATTTTCTTCCTAGCTGATGGTCAGTGAAGAAATGACTGAAAGACAAGTGCTTTGTTTGAAACCTTAGAGAAACTGGTAACTGAGCATACCTGCAATGGAGCATCAGCTCATACCCCCCAGCACTGTCCAGAGCCACATGATTTGAAACTCCAGTAGGTTATTCCTTCTTGAGACCTTAGAGGTAATTTTTTTCCCCTATGATATATGGACGGTGCATCAATATGATTGAAATCTAGCCTGGCATTTTGCTGAGCACAAATGAGAGTGTCTCTGTTAAAAGAACAGTTCAGTGAGAGGGTGACAAAAGGACCTAATGGTCAGAGTTATCCTAAGTTCTGTGCTTGCAGTGAGAGTGGTTATCAGCATTTTGTTAAAGAAAACAATAAATTGCAGCTTTTCTATCCAACCTAGAAATCTGCCCCAACCTAATGCAAGCAGACAGGTTCAGTGCTACCTAAAATTATTTTGCCTTGTCAGTGAACTGTGGTGTTTGCCTGTTCATAAATACTATGGACACCTTATTGTCTGCTCCGCTGCCATCTGACACACAAAATTGAATCAAATACTCACAATATCCAACTTGTTGTCAGATATCAGATACTAAAATAAACCTGCTTCCCTTTGTGTTTTAGCTATCATGTTTTGTTATGTCACACTCTGGGATCATGTTATGTTTGACTGGGTCCCCCTGAAAGAGAACCCAAGTGATCTGCGATTCATGATTTGAGTAAGACAGCAGTTGGTGGGCAGCAGATAATTGAAAGTTTGCAAGGCATTATACCTAGCTGTCAGCACAGCTCTGGATTTGCATAATTGTTCAAAACATCAATGAGAATTGTTACATTTAATTACATCTTATTTACAGGGGACTTGCTCCAATATTTGATTTATTGTCAAGCAATGGAACAGACTGCCCAGGGAAACAGTTGAGTCACTATCACTGCAGGTATTTTAAAAATATGTAGGTGTGGCACTTAGGAACATGGTTTAATGGTGGGCTTACCAGTGTTGGGTTAATGGCTGGACTCAAAGATCTTAAAGGTCTTTTCAAACCTAAAGAGTTCTATCATTCTGTATTTGAAAGAGTGTTAACTGAGGTACAAAACCCCTGAACCTATAGATAAACAGGAAGCAGCACATGAGAAAGCTCATTATAAATTTGCTGATAGTTATTTTCTTCTTTCAGAAGTACTTCATAGTAAGATATCCTTAAAGTACTAACAGTGATAACCATTTAAGCTTCCCACAAGTGCATGGCAACAGGAGTCATGAATCATGAAGAGAACATAGGCATGACAGCACATATCTTGCAGCTTTCTTGATCACTGCAGAAGAAGCAACCACGTGAGATTTGATTTCTGTTGAAGTTCCTTGGAAGTGTGAGGGCTTTTGTGCAGCACTAGTACAAGGACCCCTTGTATATTTAGGATGGCAAAATTTAAAACATACACATAGACCAGGAAGCTAAATTAGACAACAGGCTTCCTATAATGATGATCATCTTTAAAAATACAGTCCACAGTGCTTTCCAATGCATGGCATTTGTACTACACCACATTTTTGAGAACATTATTCTTCATAAGGTACTATAGCCAAACACAGAATCCTTCATTCCCACGGTCTGTATTCATATAGGGTTCATATCCATATCCTGATTTATTCACTCTTATGAATATTCGCATCAGTATTTGGATTTGTTCACACAAATGTTTGTGAAAGTGCTGCTTTATTCATATAAAACCTCTTGGTGTGAAAAAATAAAAGGACTTTAACAAGAATATTAATCTTTTCCTAGTCAGCATTCAGTTTTCTCTTGGAGAGCTGTCATTCATTATGTGCAGACACAATATTGCATTACTTAAGAAAATGATTATTCTTAAAAAACTACCCAGAGAAGCAAGCTGTTCACCAACTCTCCATAGGCTCACTTGCAGCTCACTGAGAAAACTGATGGAGTTCAATGGGATTATGGAGAATATGAAAAGCTAAACATGTGTCTAAGTGTTGTCAGGATCAGGGATGATGCACACATCCACCACTATCAGGAACAGTTTTTGAATTATTAATGGTAAGAAAAATTGCCTAAATTAATTGGATAATTTATTTGTAATGAATAATTCGAGTAGCTCTATTCCTGAATGTCTTCCTGCCCTTGAATAAAGCAGTTTGGAGGTGCTGCCTGCCTCTTGTTTCGAATGTAGTTAAAGCTTCAATTAGGCTTGCCTACATTGAAACTTGACATACCAGTTTCTTTCACGTATTTGTACAGACAGAGAAGCAAGTCTGTGTTTGGGTTGTATTTTTTCAGGGTTTGAAGTCTTGTTCAAAGATCTTGAAAGATTGAATGACTGAGGACATAGACTGGAATTCTGCCCTTCAGTTTATGTGCAAAATCAAAAACATGCAAAGTTTGGTAGTATCTGAGTTTCATCTGATAAGGCATACATTAAAGTATAAAAAGAAAGCCCAGAAATAGGAGACTTGTCAGTTTGAATGTTAGTTAAATAAGTACATAAGATAAACAGTTCAGTGAGGGTTATGTAGCTGAATTTTCAATCAGGATGCACAAAAGGCTGTTGCAACAGCATCTTCCATTACCAAAAACATGTAGAATTTGTTGCACAAAGTAGCAGGCATAATTTACAAATGAAAATCTACTAGTTTTAACAAATCTTTCTTTTCAAATTAAATGTTATTGACCAACTCAGAGCACCAAAAATGCCCTTAACCATGAACTCTTTTAAAAATTCAATATGCAGCAGGTTTTTTTTTTTCATTTATCACTTAATTAGCACTGAAATGTCTTGCTTTCAAACCTGTTTATTTCATACCTGCAAACAGGTAGTGCATGCTACTAAATTTAGTAAAATGCATCCCTCTTTTTAGTTGTAATCTTAAAATAAATTACTGTTGCCATTCTGTTGAATATAATTGGATGAATATCTGCAAGTTTGTGATACTACCACTCAATTTCTACATGGTACAATACACTGTTAAATTATTTTGCTTCATTATAGTATTAAATTTGAAATAATTGGCCCAGAAATTCAAGGCAAACTAAGCTTTTGAGAAAATGAAAGAAACAATTGATGTTTAGGCGGACCAAAGTGCTCACTGCCTATATCTCTATTGAAGAGAGCTGCTCCCACTGCTGGGAAAAGGTGTATCAGGGACACAGGAGATAGGCAATAGGGCAGTAGTAAAATGCAGTAGCTTCTAGTGCCACTGTCTGAGGACAAACCAGTGACTGCCTGGAAGAATTACTCTGGAGAGTGAGACAGGGTAAAGGTGGAGTTCTGACCTAATCAGGGAATAGGTTTAAAAGGTATCTGGGAGGGAAGAGTCAGCTGTGGGCAAGAAAGAAGAAAAGAAGGAATAGCTTTTAATGTAACTCAGGGGGTGTGTGTGTGTGTATACACACATACAGGTATATGTATGTATACATATAGCAATATATATATGGCAGTGAATTGCAACATTCTGGGGTTTGTGAGGTGCAGCACTGCAAGGCTGTGCTTTCCTTGCACAATCATTGCTTTTGTTTCTTGAGTGTGGCATTAGAAGGGACTGGCAAAGCAGGACAAGTGATCCAGAGAGCGTGGTACCCACATGAAGTGTGAGAGCTGTGTAAATCCTGGGTTAGCCAGCTGCTAAAGCTCTGTTCCTTTCTATGGTGACATGGACAGGCTGCTTTGCTCACTGTATTATTACACAAGATATGAAAAGGGAGGGCATGGCATATGTATGTTTTCCAAAAAATGGCATATTTTACAAATCCATGACCAGGAGCAACAGGGAACACAAGAGACGTGGAGCTCTGAGAGGTCACAACTTAGAGGCGGGTGGAGGTGCACCTCCATAGACATCATCAGTGAAGAAACCTCTGTGGTTACAGCCCTATTCTGTGGAACACTAAGGACTCTATAAAATGTGGGGCATAATCTTACCTACAAACAAGTGGTCACAAATTAGTTTCCTCTTAAGATTTTTAGGGTCTTCCGCAAGATTCAGGTTTCGGTCATGAGAGAAGAGTCTCCTTTCAAGTCTACAGATACTGTATGTGAAATTTAAACACTACTGTTTATTGTGTTTTTTCACATGTGTAATTTATCTGGATTCTGCAGGTATACTTTTTTTTTACATTTGTCCTTTGGTGTTAATGTATTTTTTTTTAGAATATGTGTAAATAGATATGAGCAAACTGTGTAAAAGTTATTCAGCTACCCAGTGAACCATGTAATCTGTTGATTCATAGAGACAACAGATAATAGAGTGAGATATTTGCTTTACACTGTCTGTATAGTATCTAGGCACAGAGTCAATTTGTGTCCTGTCGGGGCATGTTGTACCACACTATATTATCACTTTGAGGATAGGCAATTTGGGTAATGAATATGTGAGCTGGTGGGGGTGGAGAAGGATCTCTGATATTATCTATAAAGTGGAAATATTGAACCAAGGTTTTGGCTTCCTCCTGGTTAATACAAAGCACTAACATCACAGACAAGCTCTTTTGCTATCTTGGAAACAGTATTGTTAATTAGCTTCTACCTTCACCTCTATCATATCATAAAAATGAAAACAATGCACCAAACACTGACATTTTCTTTGTACAGAAGGTATCAGTAAAAATTTTCCCTGTGGGAAAATACAAAAATTAAATGGAAGTAAATGAGCATTTTGGGAGCAGTTGAAAGAAAATAGTTACTATTTGTAATGCTTCATCCAAAGATCCTTTTGACCAGGTTGTGGTTATGCTCAGCTACTACACCAGCCCATCACTTTATCTCTGTTCCAGCCACTCCCAACAGCCCTGGGGTAGACAGCTGTGTAAATGAGCAGGAGGTGCAGAGTAATGACAACTGGGCCACCCTCTCTCCACTCTTCAGAATATGCTTCACAACATCAGATTTTTGTCTTCTGGTTAATCCTTCTCTTAACAGATGATCTTGCAAGCTGTTGACATTTGCATGACTTTTCCAGGAAAGTATCCCCAGATTCCTGGTAGGTATTTACAAAAGATAATTTGTGAAAGAGAGATGTACCAGGGCTGAACTTCTTCCTTTTCTTCAAACATCTTCCCTGATATGCTGACAGTATGTAGTGCAATGTGGAAAATCTGTACCTAGGTTCTATGTCAAGTGTCAGAATGGGTTTAACTCTGTTACTCCAGACCTCTGCCCCGAATATGCAGGTTTATAGACTTAAATTGCTTCTCTCTGGTACCAGTACAATTAAGCTGGGTTGAAGATGGCTCCAGCATTGCTATGCAGTCAGGTTAACAGGTGAGTCTCACAGTCAAATATCCAGGTGATCCAGATAAACCCACTAAATTGTATCCTATGTAATGGGAGTAGCTAGACTCCTCTGTCAAGCAGAAATTAGCTCCAACCACTTAGATTTTCCCCATTTTTTGATCCTGCCATCATTGCTGAGATTTTGAAGCCTGCAGAGAGGAATGGGAATGAGCTATCCACCCACACTGTGGGTGACTGTCACATCAAGGAATTCTCCATACATCAGATATGAGGCCAAACAGTAAAGGCTTAAAAATTGAAAAACTGGGTGAAACATATTAAAATCTTTTTTCTTTCCTCACTAACAGTTGGTGATTTGTCCATAAGCAATCATTTCTCTCACATCTCCCTCAAGCCTCCTCATAAAGTCTGCTTCTGACAACTTGGTTGGCTTCACTTTGGCAAAATTCATCTAGACTTAAATACAAATCTTGCTTGAAGAAATAAAGACTGCAGGTAGTCCCAGAACCTCTCTTCCCTTCATCCCCACACCTACCACAGGCACCCAGGCCACTTTAGCACCTAACTTGTCAGGTAAGGCTGGCCAGCCTGGCCCTGTGTCCCAGCCAGAGAGCTACCTCTCTGAAAGTAGCTGGGCTGACCCAAGCAAGTGCTCCTCTCCTTCTACATGTCTGCCAAATGCCACAGCCACCTAACCATAATGGGCAGTCACAGAAAAAAACAGAAGCCATGTGGTAAAAGCAATGTTTAGTCATGATTCCTGCAGAGGTACAGAAGTGGGTTTTTTTCCTCTAAGTAATGCTATTTATTGTGTATGCTGAGAAGCTCTGGTGAAGGAAAAGGTCAGCATTTTTATGTGTATTGTACAAACACAACAAAACACCAGGCTGTATCTGCATAGGGGCCAGTTAATGTTTGTGACACTCAGTAGGAATTTTTCCCAAGGTATCTCTCAGCCATGGGTGCCAGGTAAGTTCAGCTTTTTATGCCTTAGAGTAGAATACACCTTGGAATAGAGCATGCAAGAGGGCAGTTTTTGACTGCATTAGAAATGTTAATTCTCAAATTTTAGCTACTTATAAAGCACATTTCTTCAGCGATACCTCATGCTGTTAGTTACTGCTAAAACATTTCTGAGAAAGGCTTGGAGATATGTTTGTTCTCAGATCCTGGTAATCTGTTGCAATTTGATAATGTACCTCCAGCTCCAAGCACAATGAGGTAACTTGATTCTCATTTATCAGCCACACAGCTTAATGCAAGCAGGGTCAAGGTGAGCTTTTAACAAGACTGGATCACCTCCCTGATGGGAACCAGTCTTTTGCCACTTAACTGCTGTTCCCCATCTCAACAACCTCAGCATCCACAGTGGATGTTTTGGGCCCAATTGGAGTACTTCTGTCAAGGCTTTCCTTTAGGCCAGGAAACAACCCCTGAATTGTCCTGTGTTCTGCTTGGTTTGGGGCCAATGTGTTCAAGCATTGTGCATGGAATAAATAGAGATGACTAGACTAGAGAAAATTTATTCCTCTTACTTAGGCTCATCTCTCTTTCTTGAAAGTAAAAGGTGAAGGAGATGAAGGACTGTGTATCTCATTTTTAATTGCAGAATTGGGGTGGCTGCCCTGACTATGGAGGACCATCTCCTGATAGGGATTGGAACAAAACCCACTGTGCTCTCAGTTTCCTGTCTGTGAAGTTGCTGCTGCTTTACTTGGCTTAGCTATTCCAGAAAAGCCTAACAGAATGGTGAATTCCCCTGCCATCCCAGTACACAGATCTAGTGTGTATGGTATACACAAGAACACTCTGAAAGAGAAGTTACAAAATGTCATGTGTACTGTGTACTATAAAAATTTCAGTTTATCTTGCATGTATTTTTAATGGCAGCCACTTTCCAGCTTCCTTTTGTTCGATACAAACAGCAGACTTGTTCTTGAAGTAAACACTGTTTTAGTCTTCTGGTTTTTCCCTTTTATTTCATTTCAGTTTAGTTTAGTTTAGAGCTTCTGCCTGAGCAGACAGGGAATATATATAATAGGGCATGAATACATTCTTATAAGTATTAGAACAAGTATGGAAACACAGAGCCCTTAGTGACCTTGCTAGTCCTCTGCTGATCACTTGTGTTTGTTGTTGTAGGAAGGCAAACATAAGTATAGAAGTGTTATTGAACAGAAAACCCTTCAAAAATTTCACCAGTCTTTTGTATTCAAGTCGCAGAGCAATAGGGGGCCGCCCTGCTCAGAAAGCATACTTATGTGAGTATTAAGAACTGGCTGAGATAAGAAGTAAAGCTTAAGAGACCTTCATCATTAGCTGCTAGTGGTGGAGATTAGTGATCCTACTACAGGATTACAGATGGAAAGAGTGCTAGTGTTGGTTAATTGTTCATTAATGCTTGTAAAATAAGATAGCACTAGTAAAACTTGCTATTGTCTGCTCTCTTAAAGTAAAGCAAAATTGGATCTGCTTGTCAATAGCTGTATTGATGTTAACAGGAACATATTCAACAGATCATTTTACAGTGTAAACTACTATCCAACTCTTTCAACATTTAGTTAGACACTATTATCTTAATAAGAAATAATTTATATTTTAAATAATCTGTTCTCTATGCGTGCACATTTTATCCTTTTAATTAGCATGCCTTCACCAGGGTGCTTTTAATATTTCAGAGTTTGCATATGAATCTCAGGTGGAACATCACCTCCCTCTAGCATCATGGATTTATTTTATTTACAATATTTTTAGACTTGCCACACTTTCCCACCAGTGCTTTTCTGTACTATTAGGGCATGGCAGCCACAGTCCAGGTAGCAGAATCCCTCTCTCAGGTGCAGCCCAGGATTATGCAAACTTCTACCAGCAAAAAAACTGTGAGCAGGATGTGCACCAAGGAGGATGAACCATGGCTTTGACTCTGTGTCTCCTTAGGGGCCTGCCCTGGCACATGCAACAAGGCTGTGTTTGCTGCTAAGGACTTGTCCAAGACTTGTCCTTGGTCTTGGTGGGATGCTTGGTCCAGCTCCAAACTGGAGCTCCTTAGGCTTGTACCTGAGCTGAAGCAGTGGTGGCTGTGTCTTGTTGCAGACATATCTGGACTGCTGCCAGCCTGGTGCTGGGCCCTGACATTTCCAACAGGGAAGGAGTGCAGGCAGCCCCTCTGCTCCAGCAGCCCCCTCCTGCTCCCCCCACACTGCCCCAAGCACTGCTCCTCTGCTGAAGCTGTCACTACGTGTCCAGCGCTGGCACCTGCAGGACACACGTGTGGGCTGGACTGGCCAGAGTGGGACTGCTGCTCCTGGCAGCCAGCATATTTTCCTCCCACAGCCAGGTGGGTCCACAGGTTTCTGCACAGTGCACCGTGACAAGGGATGTACTTGAAAAGAAAAGTGAGACCCTCCCTTTCTAGTAATACAAAATAAACTTCAAATGAAATACTAATCCTGGAAACAAGAAAAAGTATTTTCAATGAGATGCATGTGAAGCATTAGTATTTTCACAAAAAAAAAACAAACCAACCAACTTCACAGGAAGAAATCTCAGTTGTTCAGGAAATAAAATATATGTTTTGAAGGCATGTGTTTTAAAGGCAGAAGAAAACTTTGCACGTTACAGGTTACTTCACTGTAGTTGCTTAAGCATGAAAATAGAAGTCTCTGCATCTTCACAGCAGACACACCCTGGGAGACTTCATCACACCCTCACCAGATTTTCCTGTGTATCTTTAGCTGAAGATAATGGTTAAAACCATTGCTGAAGGTGATTTGCTCTGCCCTGATCTTGGCTGCTTTATTGGTCCCTTGGCAGCAATCAGAGGAGCCTGAAGGGTGGCTTTAGCCTGAGTCAGATGCCATTGGCCCTGAGGGACTGATGCAGCATCCTGACGCTGACAGGGCACTGAGAAATCCTGGCTGGGTCCCTTGCAAGCAGCAGGAGAGGTGCTTGGTGGTGAGAGAAGCTGCCATGCTCTGATAGCTGGTCTGAGAGGGGCTGCATGTGTGGCAGAACAAATACAAACACTTCTGCTGAGTGCCACTAACCTATCTGCCCCAAAATGTCATCAGCTGATGTCAGAGAGCACATAAACCATCATACCAGGGCTCCGGAGCAGCGGTCACTTGTGGCTTCTTTTTGCCATTCACCTGCAAGTCCCAAGCAGGGGCTGAACTCTAGACAGGTGTCCTGCCCTCTGGAGAAATTTGAATGCAAGGAAGTCTCTGTCCGCGGATAGGAGGTGATATCTCTGGTTAATTGCCTCAAAAGTGTTAACCAACAGCTCATTAGTCTTAAAGATACAAACTTGATAACCCTTTTTATGTGGCATGGAATGAGATGTGCATAAATAATTGCATGCTGAGACCTGCCACTGAGAGACATAAGATGTTGGTTCAAGACAAAGAAAAACAAAACCTGACTAAAATATTTGGGAAGATGAGAAAGATACAAGTCACAACCTCAGTTTGCAACACAAACCCAAGCCCAGCCTTTCTGTAATGACTGTTTTCATAGGAGTAAAAAATAATAGCTAAGTGGTCTGTGCCAAGACCCCAGTACAGAAAACCACCCTGCTCTTAATTCAGTACCTAAAGAGAGTGTGAAAATGCTGGAGCTTTCCTTGCTGTTCACTGAGTATTCCTCTATTACAGTTTTAGGGTGCTTCTTCAATCACTGCAGCTGTTAATTACCTTCTTAGCAAACTGCCTTAGGTCAGATTTGGGCAGAACCTCTGGGTCTGGCAGTAACTTCAGTTCAGACCTTTCAGCAGTAGCATGACAGGCAAATAAAATTAAAGAAATCATTGCTGTGGCTTTGTTCTATTAATGAAAAGCTGTGGATTTGGAACACATCCCTCCTGTGGTATTAAGGGATGGGTAAATAGGATACACCACTGCATGGTAGCTATGGCTTAAAATCAAATCCTAAACAGCTGGACAAATGTGCATTGTTGCCAGATAATCTAAGGAAAGCAGAGTGCTACATGAACATGTCCAACTTGGGAACATGGCAAGGTGCTTTCATTTGAATTTGAAGTGTACATTTCATTATATGCAAGCGCTGGGACCACAGCCCTTATACGGAAGCACTGGGACTGCAAATTATTAGAAAGGGGGAAAAATTTAATTCCTGGTGTAAATTTTCCAAACAGCTGCAGCTAACATATAAAATAGGTGCTAGAGTAACTGTGGGATGCTGGTAGAGACCTTCAGGAAGAAACTCTTTGTCTGTACCAAAAATAAGTGAACAACGAAGCCCCTCTGTGGCTAGATGAGAGAAAGCGTCTGAAGAGGGGTCTTGCCATTCATTCTACCTCATTACAGGTATCTGACTGATAGCAAAGCTGCATCTCAGTGCAGCAGCTCATTAGTAAGAGAAGACTCTGACATTAGTTCAGATGTTGATCGATGTGACTGGTAGTGTGAAGTCAGGATTTTGTTGTCAGATGGAGCTTTATCATCTGCATTGCAGCCTGGTGGTTTTTAGTGGAGAATCAGTATAGGAAGAGTGTGTTAAACTGTTTGGGGGTTTAATACCCACCCAGCCATTTTCTTATGTTGCAGCTTCCTTTACCTACTGTGTCGTAGGAGGCCAGGTGAAAAGATCATGAAAAGGCAAAGAACATTTTCAGAGCTGCCTCCTAGAGCCCAGTGCCTGCTCACCGCGCTGTGTTGTGTGACATGAGAGAGACAGAAAGTTAGATCATGGCGCTGTCTGAAGTGCCAAAATGTGCCCACACGTCCACGCAGCCTGTGGCAGCCCAGCTCTCTGGTGGGACTAATATTGCTGCTATTATCCAGTCTTTTGACCTAATGCCTCATGACAGAAGGGAAAAGTCTTGTGTATCTGTGTTCTATTGGAGCATTAATGGCAATTTGCAATTGTTTAACAGCAAAAGCCTATCAAACATGATGTGTCCTTCCAGAAGGCTTTGTCCTTAGTGCTCTGGATCACCCTACCTGTGAGCAGCTCTGCTCCCCCTGCTCACAGTGGCTGCTCTGGGGGAACATGCCAGCTGACTTCATGCAAGTTTTTCCTTGGAAAGATCTTTTTCCAGCTCGCCCGTTCTAAAGACTTGATGGTTTCCTGCAACCCTACACTTCAGTGTCTTGTACGCGACAATCGAGCTCCCTCTTTACTTGTCACGAGCCAGCACACGATGGGTGAGCCCGCAGCGTGCCTTGAGCTGTATTGAGAGCAACGAGGAAGTGAAGACAGCACATCTACTTCAGCAAATTAGCAGCAAAAGCAGGTTCTGTTGAGGAAGTTCTTTTGCATGCCGTCATTTTAACTATTCACTATGGAGTAGTTCTTAAATGGCATTTATATTTAAGTCACTTTATAATATTATTCCAGCCATGTGAAGATGTACTACGAATTTACCAACTCAGGCACAAAATCTATTCACCCACCCTTTTCCAAGGTGATGATAATGGACCCCTTCCCTTTTCCTCCTTCTTCCTTCAAATTATTATATCTTGCCTGCCTATCAAAACAGGTTGGGTAAATAAAATTTTGCAAAGTTGCAGTAGGCAGAATGACACAATTGTTGGTTTGGGGTTTTTTATATTTTCTTGCCATTATTCTCTGCAGATGATTTCATGCTCCTTGCTTAATTTTTATATGGTAACCATCTTACTGAATTTTGACACATGTCACTTTTATGCAACTCTGCCAATTCAACATCACTTTTCTTCAATGGAGAATTTTGACATTATTTTCTGATTTTTTAAAAATGAAACAAAAAAGGTAAACAAAAGGAATTCTTTAGATCAAATTTTTATTTTTGTGTCCCCAGTTTCAAAGTTCTTCCTCACTTTTCTGCACTCTGGAAATTTTAACCAAATAAAGCTGTTCCAAATAACATTTCATGGTGGTGTACACAGACCACCATGTCAGTGCTGGGCTCTAATGAGGGCCTGGATTAAAAGGACCAAATTTTGCCTGAGAGAAAAGACCAATGGACAGGATACATCCTGCTCCTGGCCTCCTCAGGCCTTTAGGTACCTCAGGAAGAACAAAAAGTATTTAACCATTTAACCATTGCCACTTGTGCTGCAGCATGTGGGGGCCTCTCTTTCACTGACTTGCTTCAAAAGGAGCAGCATGAAACCTTATTGACTGCCAGCATTTCTGGGTGTCCTGTGAGCCACCCACCCTACAGCTTTTCCTGCAGGAGTTTTTCTCCCCTTTGAGAAACAGCTTACTGTAATAGACCTTATTCCAGCATTTGCCCCAAAGCAAGGACTCAGTTGTGCATTTTGCAAATGTGTTGTTTTGAGCACCTTACCTGTTTCTTTTCTATTAAAAAATCAATACGACCCTTGCAAAGAAGCTCTTTTCCCCACCTCCTTGCCACCTGTGTTGTTAAAGACGCTGAAAATCAAAAATAAAGTAATCAGTTATTTTAAGCCAAAGCTTAAAAGGTTATTAATTCAATGGGATAAACTGCAGTTAAGTAACTTTTATCAAGCAAGCTGGGTTAGGTGGTTAAAAGAAAGAAAAAACCTCTAGAAAACATACAGTAGGTAGCAGTTTATGTGTCAAGAAAACTGAGAGAAATTTTGACACTCTGATGTCTAGCAGATAGCACTTAAATCATTTTTCTCCAAACTTCAGTCATAAAACTTCAAAGAGTTTTAGCCATAATACAAATTTTTAGACTAAGAAGCGGTGTTTGAAGTTATTTTATAGGATTTTGCTGTAAGGGCTCCAATTGATTTGTAGTAAGATAAAAGAAGAAAACTTTATTTTCGAAGCTTTGTCGGAAAAAGCTTAGCTTCCATTGGCCGTTTTGCCAATATGCCTTGAGGGGATGATGATGTCGACACGGATATTATATGCCTATACGAACTGAACTGAGTTTACACCTCCTGCTGCTTATGTTATGGTTAAAATCTGTCACAAAACTGGCAGTGATTTATTAAATGTTTAATGAAGTAAGACAAAAACTTCAAGAACTACAAACAGAAAAGTAGAACATCACATTAAAGTATAATAATATAGGTTACACTTCTGATTTTTTCATATTTCTTTTGCTAAAAATGTGAAAAACACAATTAGAAATCAAGGCAGTATCAAAAGATTATGGGGTGTCACAGATCAGTCTACCAAAGGTTCTGCTTCGCTTCTTCACTTTTTTCTTTCTAAACAGAGGAATGAAAAAAAGAATATGAAATAACAGTATGTTCACAAAAAAAAACAACAAACCAACACAAAGCAAAAGTCGAGCTGGCATTATAGAGTATCAAGTCTCAGCCACAGAAAATTTTCCCTGTTTTCAGAAGAGCAATAATAAATGTGATTCAGTGCTATTTCACCATTGCTTCATGTCCCAGTTAGAAGAATATTCTGCTCCACACCACACATTTTAACGATGCTTTTCTAATAAACTACTTTTAGTTTTAACTAATGAACTTAACTGAAATTATAATTTATAATTTATATAATTATAATTTATAATTTCAATTATACTAACATTAAATTTAAATTAAATTTTAAAAGTAATTGTTGAATGCAGGAATTTATGTTATTTTCCAGTAGCTTTCAGAAATTATAATTGTGCCTGATACAGCTGTCTGTATGTTTTCCACATTATAATAAAGGATATATTATAATAAAAAAATACAATATTTGTATAAGCCTCTCATCCGTCCATGTGTATGACAGTTAAAGCTCGGTAAGTGTACTCCTGGACTTTTTTGGCAGAGGTTATTTACATTTCTTTATATAACAGAGACTAAATCTATACTTTAGGTTAAATTATTTTTCATTGTAAAATGTAATTCCTGTTATTTGACTTGCCTGATTATTTATGTACATCCTGAACTAAAAATTCATTAAACACAGCAGGAGGGGGTTTAAGAGTACAAATTCATGTTTATTCTGTTACTTAACTCAAAGAACATCAGCCATCAGTGCATCCATACCAGCATGGTAATTCACTGAGAGATTTATGGTGAACCTTGTGGGGCTGTTACACGCCATGAGCCCCTCTAACCCAGTGGGTTAGAGCTGCTCCATAGGCTGGAACCTCCTGGTTCTCCCTTTCCTTCAGCGACATTTTCAAATCCAACATTTTCTGTCTCTGGGAAAGCCAGCAGAGCAGCAGAAAGCAGAACTACTGCTTTCCGAGCCCACCTTGTGGTCAACTTTCCAGAAGGGTTTGTCCTGGTCTGTTCCAGTTTCACACTTTCAGGGTACCAGGGTAACCCCTGGCCCTGATGGAACCAAGCAGCCAGCTCTGAGTCACTTGCTTTACATCTCTGTGCACCAGAGGGGAACATTATTCGTTAAATAAA
The DNA here is from genome assembly GCF_009819885.2 of Catharus ustulatus. NCBI lineage: Eukaryota > Metazoa > Chordata > Aves > Passeriformes > Turdidae > Catharus > Catharus ustulatus. The sequence continues at coordinate 17,172,204 of NC_046229.1, read as the reverse complement.
GAAGATTTTCACACATTGTAGATAAGCACAACAGCCAATGTCATTGACAGACCCCTCCTACCATGAATGACTCGAGCTTTTTCCCCTTCTCACCCTTTGCAGCAGCCCAGGATTCAGCTCTGTTTGCAGGGGTGTTAGCTCTGCTGCTGTATTGAAGACTTCAGGTTTTAAACTGCATTTCTGATCTCCTTTAGGATATTGATAAACCAAATTAACAACAAACCCACAAATTTCAATAATAATAATAACAACAACAACAACAGCAACAACAACAATAATCTCTTCAAAATAAATTCCAATAGGCAATCCTTTAATTCTTCTGCTGCTGCTGCTTGCTCCCTGCTGGCTGGGTGAAGGGCTGGGTGGCAATTTGCCTAAAAGTGCTCAGCAGCCTGAGGGTGGTCACAGATAAGAACCATGTTTTGAGCTACTTACCAGGTAAATTTAGATGTGGGAAAAAAAGGTTGTGGTTGTTCATTTTTGCCGTCACTAGCGGATGTCACTGCCCATGGCTAGGGCAGAAATATTCAAGGTTGCCATAATGCAGTACACCAAAAAAAAAAAAAAAATTACACTGGAGATACCCTTAATCCCTTATATAAACTGATATAAACCTTATATAAACTAATCTGCTGGGATTTTTTAACAGGTGTATTCCTTCAGCTAGTTTTTAATCAAGTGAGTCTCATATTCCCTGTAATATATAAATGATCACAAAATAACTCATACTTCCATTTTTTTTTTAGATTTTGCTTAAGGAGCAATACATAAATACTAGCTGCATATTTTTTGCTATCAAGTCTGATTTTTTTCAGCCAGCTATGTATTGTCAGAGGTTTTCCACCACAGGTCCATGGCAATTGGCTCCAGGTGACTACTCTTTCTATTATTTTTTTTCCCAACATGTGTTTGTGTTATATCAACTTGCTCATTTCCCCAGTTCCAATCCCATATTTCTGGCAAGCAAGCTACATCTGTCCCTCTGGTACTCTCCTTAAGGTGCCCTGGAAAGAAGTGCAGTGTTTAGACTTTATTTCCATAATTTAAATGGATTTTAAAAAATATTGATAAATGCTTCCTTTGCTTCCCCTGGTCTAAACATTTGAAAAAATATATGTGTTTGTTGAAGCTAAGGAACATCACTATGGAAGAGGATTTCTGGACCCCTCATGGGCACCAGGGATTAGCAGAAGGTAGTACCAGCTTCATGTTTCTGAGTTTTTGGGCTGTCCATTTTGTAACACGAAATAAAAACTATCTTCAACTTGTCTTCAGTCAAAAAAAAAGAAATATACATGGAGAGTCTTCTATTCCCATTGTAAAAGAAAAATGTGACACCTGCTTCTATTAAAAATGTATTAAAAAATAAATAAAAGTTAAAGGACAGGCTTGTCTCCAGGGCAGGCAGTTCTGTGTGCTGAGAGGTGGTGGAAACCTTAAGCCCAGCCTGGTGTGACAGCAGGAGTGCTGTGTGTATGGCTGTAACTTAAAGCACAGGCTTGAGTGCTTTCCTTAGGAGATTTGTTTGGAGACCAGTTATTTTACTGGGCTCTTTATGGAAAGCAAGTTCCACCACTAATGTATGTTCCACCACACTTAGATAGTATCCTACCTGGCCTATTAATGACCTCAGTCCTGCTTTTATAGTCTATACTTCAGGTATTCATTTTTAAGGAACATAAAATTATAATGGGACAGGAAATATCATAGCTTTCCTACCCATGTAACCATGCAGAAATTTCAAACAGGAGTACTTCTCTAATCTCTTATTCAATGGAAATCTCCACTGTTCTAGCCAACATTTCTTGTGTATGTCCAGATCTAGAGGTTTAGGTGTTCAAGGTGTTCAGTCCCAGCCTATCTTTATAAAATATCAGCAAACTTATCCCTTGGCATTCAGCTTTGCTCAAAATTCAGTTCCTGAAAAAAGCTCCCATTTCTTACAAATGGATTTCTAAAATCTACAGAATCACACTTCTCCCCTTGATTTTTGTGTAACTCTAGACAGGAGAGCCCTGTTGGTCAGAGCATGGTGCCAATAATGCCAAGGTCACAGGTTTGATACCTGTATGGGCCATTCACAAGGGTTGGACTTGATGGTCCTTCTGGGTTCCTTCCAGCTCGGATTATTCTGTGATTCTGTGTCTATTAGCAGGTTAATGAGGTAGCAACGATTGAAATTCCAAAGGTTGTAATAGATTTGTTTCAGCATGAAATGTAGCCGAGTGTTAAAATCTCATCTCTCTATGCCAGGATACCCGAGTGCACCATGCTAATTATTGCTAAAAGAGCTGGCCTGTGCCTTCTGATTAACAAAAAGACAATTGCTCCAACAGAACAGCTTTCCTCTGAGAATTGCTGGCCACATGCAGCTCCAAAAACTGAGCTCAGCAGAGGAAGACCCAGAAGTAGACCTGGCTGGGCTGTGGGATCCCAGAGCTGGTTCCTTTGAAGTGGATGCTGATTTGGGAAGAGACACATTCCAATGTCTTTTAAATGAAAAGATTCAGAGTACTCTTTCCCTCAGGAAAACTGTAGGACATTTGCTGCTATGCCTGCTAAGGGGTGTAGCTACATTACTTTACTTCATAAGAGATTTTCACAGGAATCACCCTTTTGGCCTGGTAAAGAGTTACACCTCAGTGTGGTACTATGCCGCAACCTGAAGAGGGAACTACTGAAGGGTGTCACTGACAAGAAGAAGAGAATGGGCTTGGAAAAGGCACAATGTGGCTCCCAGGCACTAACATGGTGCAGAGGCTGTGGTCTGCAGGGTTTGCTTGTGCACCTCCATCTGTTAGCTGCCTGTCTGTCAGTGCACCCTGCTCTGCAGAGCACTCACTTCTGCACAGTACCTGCACCTCCTGTGCTGGCATCACCCTCAAAGACCTTCGCTGCTGTCTGTGGGCTGAAGGGCTTCATAGCACTCCTTGCCTGAGCCACAGGTAGAAAGGTGCACCCTTTTCCCCCACATCAGTACTGGCAAACTGTTTGCACCCAGAAAGACTTGGACTGGCACAAGAAAATAGGATTTTTACAAAAATTACCATCCTCTACCGAAAAGATTTGTCCCACACCAAACACTCTTACTGTGTATGCATACCATAAATTACTATTATACTGTGAACATAAATGCTTACATTCACATCCTTCTTTCCACCCCTGCTGGAAAAACCCTTAAGCCTTCCATTAGCTAAGGGAGGACTGACAAAAGCAGAAACCAGTTCCAAAACTGTGCAAAAATGCGTTGTGACCTCCCTACCATCACCCAGCCGGCACTCAGAGCCAGCACACACCTACTCAGGCACTGCTGGACCACAGCACTGCTCCACCTCTGGCAAGGCACATACATCCAGCCCAAAATGTGTAAGGACATCTCCATCGGTTTCATTAAACTTCAGTTAATGCAATTAACACAGAAGGGTTCATTCCTCTGCAGTTACAGATATTGATAACAAATTCTGAGGCCTCAAACACTTTCACAGTGCATAACTGTCCATTTCCAGCCAGCTGTACTTACAATCCTGGTAACAATGTCAGACCCACAGGCATAAAACATTGACTGATGATTCAAGTCAATATACACGACATTAATGAAGGTATTGGATAGATTTTTCTAAGGGAAGCAGTGAGTTTTTCACATTTTTGGGGGTTTCTGGTTAATCTTATGTTTACCCTGAATTCAGGGGCATCAATTTGAAATGCCATAACTCACAATAAATGTATTCTACAGTGCCTCATAAACTTACACAAGATGCACATTTCTATGAAGAGTATTTTGTTCTTCCTGTAGGCTTTTATCTGGCTAAATCTGCTCAATATATTAATTAAATATAAACTTCAAAGCTGATCTTGCAGTGTTCATCGACCAACAATAGCTGATGCTAAAGTATCCTCTCTTAAATGCATTGTTCTTGTTCCTTTGTAGCACAATACTCAACCAAAAGGGATTCGTAACTAATCTTCTTAATATTATCTCTAGTACATTTGTGTTTAATTAATTTACCTAGTTACCATTTCTCTGCTTTAAACAATTCATGTTTAAAATCACAACCTGTGCACAACTTTTCTCCCATGAAATCCATCTGGAAACATTGTCCTTTGGAGAGTTACAGAGTCCGAGACTGCATTTCTCCCTTTTTGTTTGGTAGGTCACTGCTCCCTGTCTCCATGAGCTGTTGGACCTGCACTGTGTTTCAGAGGTAAAGTTATCTCCTATCCACAGCTCGTTCAATCAGCCCAGAGCACCCATTAAGTCAGCCCTTGCTCCCAAATCTTTGTGATGGAACTGCCCCATCCAGCCATGGCTGTCTGATGTCCCTCCACTCTCAGCGGGAAGAGGGAGCTGCCTCCTTCAGGAACTGGACACAGGCTGCTGGCCAGAGGAGAGCAGTGCACAGCAGCTCAGTGCTGCATCTCCCAGGTAGGTTGCAGGTTAACCACAGAGCTGGGTACTGCACAGCCACCTCTGCGAAGGACTGGGCATGTGATGGAGTATGGCAGCAACTTCCTAAAGACCTGTGATCAGAAAGGATGAAAATTCCATCAGGACAGGTGGGAGGAACTTGACAGGGTCTCTCTGTCTCCACTGACTACTAAGGGAACTTTAATTGCTATATTAGACCAAGTGTTGCAATGAGATGAATTCCCCCCCACCATGTCATGAGCATGTGAACTCGTTACAAGGGTGGGAGCTAGCAGCTCTTCTGCAGTAATTGCCGGCACCCATGCTCAAACCCTCAGTAAATGCAAAGTAAATGCAAACCTTACTCCTCAGAGGAAGTTCACCTTGCATGTACCACAGTAAGAACTTGTACACATGCAATTACTGCCACTGCACTGTAAAATTATCCCCTAGCTGTCTCTTGGTATCTTATTCAGGTGCCCAAACCTTTAATCTTGGTGTCTCCTGGCTCCCAGTTTTGCTAATACACTGCTTCTTTTGCCTGCCACAGCTCACCAAGGCTGTGTACAGGTGTTAGATCCACCTGCATGAACAGCCTGAGGCTTGAGTCTTATCAAGTACAGAAAAACCTGATCCCTGCCTGTGCAATCCTCCACTCTAAATTCCTGCTGACAGTCACCTGGTCTCTTAACTTCCAGTTACAGGTCGGAACTAAAGCCTGCTGATGCTGTGGGAGTCCTTCCATTGATTTCCACGAGCTCTGGATCACTGTTTCCTGCCAGCCACATGTGTAGACAAATATCTGAACACCTTCACCTCAGTAGTTCAGACAATCAGAGTACTATTGCATTTATAGATGCCTTAAAAAGAAATTCATTGAGAGAGATTGTTTATTCTAATTCATTAAAACAAACCAACACCTTCTATGCAATTGGAGAGCGCTCACAAGACATCTGTTTACCAATTTTCTCCTGGTAACTTCACCTCCACAGAAATAACTAAATCACCTTCACATTCCTCTCGGTGAAGCCATTAAGCCTAGAAACATGCTGGTTTGGGCAATACAGAAATCAAAGTGGTAGCACAGCAGAGAAGATCTGTGTTAAAGAACAAAAATCCACAGTCTGCTTCAAATATCAACAAGGAACCCTGAAATTTTCTATCAATTTCTTTTCATGGCCTTGTGACATTTTCAACTAAAAACTATATTGCTTAACATCAAGGCACTTTGAGAGAGCTTCAGTTGGAAAAGGTAATTTTTGAGTGAGACTCAGCAGAAAAAGGTAATTTTTCAGAGAGGTTCACTGGAAAAAGGTAATTTCAGAACCAATTGCTGCATTCTTTTGCTGTTATTTTGTCTCTTTTCTAAGTAGCCCTAATGTCATTCATGGGCACACTATGTCAATACATCAGTACTGGCTAAGTCGTTTGTGCAAAGTAAGTTTACAGAAACTGTAGCTTTAGGCTATGTTATTCCAGGACTGTGAAGATCAAACAATGCAATTTCACTTGGAAGTTTCATCAATTTTGCATCAATGTTGATGCCAGAGCAGGAGACCTGCTCACAGAATCATAATTTCATCCTGCTAAAACTTTTGTTTTTGATAGAGAATCTAATTTCATATGATAGGTTATGCAGTAATACCATGTATTCACAATACCAGTCTACCAAAGCCATATTGCTTTGCTATAAATTGAGGCAAAGGTAGAGAGGAATTTTTAATAGCTGATCTGAACCACATCAATTTATACTGTTTTGGGATATGAAGGGCAAAAACCCCAGTTTTTGATTGCAGGTGTTATTATGTGTTATTTGTACAAGTGGAAGAACAAGAACAACAGAAAGCCCAGAGCTTTCATCTGCTTATTTTCTGAAAGCTTTGGAAAGGGAGTAATGTATTTCAGCTTTAATGGCTTGAAATAAAAATCTCTGAAAATTATTAGGCCCTTCATACATGTATCCTTTGATTGTAGCTCTACAGAGAAACGAAGCAAGTCTTGCAATGAAAGACACAAAAGTTGATGTGAGCATGAAGAAATAATAAAAAGCCTCACATTTTAAGGTAAAATAGCAAGAAGAACAGTCAAAGAGTTAATTCCACCCTATCTGTTATGCCTGCGTATTACCAGATTTTCATTCATTTCCTTTTTGCTACGTAAATACTCAGAAGAGAGTATGCAGTGTTCAGCACATGGACTGGGCATCATGCTGGGGTCCTGCACACAGCATCCACCTTTGGCACCTCTGTGGGGAGATTTGGTGTGGCAGGAACACGCTAACCCAAAGGACAGGAACTTTGTTCAGCTTTAAACTGACCATCTTTCCAAACCTCTGTATTGGTTTCCTGCAGAAACAGGCTCAGGTACATCCCTGAACTGAGCAGCCCCACACAAGGCTGTAAAGCACTCACTCCTTGGTGAGGAGCCTTTCAGAACCAGGCTGAGAGGGATAAATCCACTCCAAAGCCTCACACTTCATTTAGAAATTCTCGGTTCTGTATCTGCTGCTATTAGGTTCATAGACAGTTGTGGCTGGTTTCCTGGAAGCACACAAACACAGGCTTCATCACACAGGAAGCTATCAGGATACAGTATTGTAGTAGTTCAAACCCATTTTTGGAGGTTCAGCCTAGCTAAAGGCCATACTCATTAAAAAGTTATGTAGCATTTATAGATTTCTTTTTTTTTTTTTTTTTTTTTAAACTACCCAGAAACATGTGGATGAACTTTTCAAAGTAAAGTATACACTTTTCCAATCCATTACACTTCTTTTTTCCCCTGAGCACCAGCAGCTACCTTTCTGCCACGCTCCCAAGGATACACAGGGCAAAAAGGGGGCAGGAGTAATCTCAAAATCTATTCCCTCCTTCAAACACATGAGCTGTTGTACAATTATTAAAAGCAAACCTGAAAAGACAAGCCCATAGTGTAGCTGGCACAGGTGCCCTGCAGGTCATGCTCTCCAGTACCTGAGCACGGAGCCACTCTTCCCCTCTGCTGCTCTGGGAAGGGAAGCAGACACCAGAGTGCCCTGTATTGTCCTGTCAGCAAACACACAGCAAAACTCAGAAAGGTAAACAAGGGCCTGAAACTCTGGCTGCTGCTTGGGCAGAGCCCTCTTCCACGGACATGCATATAGGTTGTACCTAAAGAGTTTTGGCCAGCATTTTTTGTCACTGGGCTTGTTCCCTTCTTTGCAAACATCCAGCTGTGATGCTGGAGTTCTCAGCACACACTCTCTCCCTTCTCCCCTCACTTTACTGCCCTCACATCAGAGCTTCAAGAGAAAGATTGGGATTGCTTACCTCTTCCCAGACTGTTAATATATCAAAACAAGCTGCACTCCAAGCTGTTGGATGATTCAGAGTACAAACCTTTTTAAATGTTTTTCTAATTTGAAGGATGAATATTCCTGAAAGAAGGAAAAAAATCAAAACAAAAAAATCATTCCAAGGTAGAATTGAAAAATGCCTATTCAGAATTTCAAGTGAGGTGATAATCCCACTTAAAAATTTGAGTTAAGACATAGTTTATGGGATAGAACATTTGGCCTTAAAATGTAGGAATGTCCTGTGACTTGCTGCTGTAACACTGATAAGCATGGTGGGTGACAGCCCTGCCCAAGGTCCACTCTCAATAAATCCCATCAGTGATATGGGCTTATCAACAGAGCCCGATGCAGCAGAGAGAGGTGCCACCAAAGATGTGGAGCACCCCCATGGCTCCTGCTGCTCTGCATCTCCACTCTCCTTGCTGAGGACAGTTTTGCAGAGAAACATTTCACTGTAAAACAAAACTTACATTGAGTGAAAGGGAACAAGGGTCTCAAGGTTCCTCAGAGCTTAGCAGGATGAGTCCTGTGTTCTGTGGAAGCAGCACTTGTTTGCTGTTTGCATGGGAGAGCTGCAGGGTGCCTCACTGCTGCTCTCACCCCCATGGGCTGGGGCTGTGCTGTGTGTTTGGGTGACTGCTGGTCTCTGCACAGCCCACCCCACATGCCAGCCACTCGGTGCGCAGAACGAGCACCAGGAGGACAATTGATTACTGAGGGAGGGCAAAAGTCTGCTGCACAGACTTAAGGCATTTTATTTTTGCTTTCTGGTTTCTTTTTATCTCCTCTTTCTCATGTGGCTGGCTGGGCTCCCTTTATTCTGCAGCTGTGGTGCTGAATGCTGATGACAGTGTGGCATTCATTTTAGGGGCAGTACATGCAGGCTGCGGATGTCTGACCTTTAGGAGGGAAAATGAGCGGAGACTGTGGTTTTATGGCTGAGAGATAATAATGCTTTACCTCTTGACACTTATTTGGGTGAGGGATGTCGATATACACCCAATCCTTATGAGTATATTCCAGCAGCACAAAGCAAGAGTCCAAAGGAGTAGTAGTGCATGTAATTGATAGCTTTGTGTTTTAATGTTGCCCTGTTTTTATGGGTTTTTCTTCAAATACTGCTGCTAGTTCTAGGCTGCTGATGATTTTGATACTACTCAATCTCAGATGTGATACTATAAATACGATCCAAGGTGGGGCTGATTGTGGGACCAAAACTTCAGGTATTAGTGGAAAATACCTACCTAGAGTATGTGCTGAAAGTTCCCCCAAAGCGTCCAGCGCTGGACAGCCTCATCTCCTGGGTCCCAGGCTTGGCTGCTCCCACAGACATGCCATGTTGAATCACACAACAGGTTTCATCTCAGCACAAAGGCTGCCTCCAGGGACGCCAGCTAGTAATTCCTAATCAACATGCATGCAAAAATGCAGGGCAAGACTTTCAGTGGTGGCAGTGCTGGGCCTGCCTAGGTCAGTATCTAGTCTTTGAGAGCCATTAACAGAGAGAACTTGAAGGGAGCCAACATGTCAGCATACCCAAAAAGCCTGATTTTGCAGAAGTGGTAAGCATGGAGATGTGGAATACTCAAACGTGCCACTCAATTTTGAAACCTTAAATATTAAAATGTTGCAGTTTAGATCAAATTTAGAGGAAAACAACCACTTAATAGTAATCAAAATATTATAGTATTATTTGGAAGTATCTTTTAAATAAATAATAGACCAGTGCATATATGTGTATACATATGTACCCACACATTTACATGTATATGTATATGTGTATGAATGTGTGTACATGTACACACATGCATACATATATATTCATACATACAAACACAATCTCAATAAGTCCCACCAATTATAGGGGTTTATTAACAGACCTTAATGCAAAGCAATGAAAGTTGTCTACAATATGCATATATAACTCATATATAAAGTGCCTATAGTTTTAAGATATATATATTTTTAATACACATCTAGAAAACAAATATATATACGTATATGGGGGCAGGAGCAGGAGAGAGAAAAAGAGAATGAAACAGAGTGATATTGGAAATGCAAACAGACCACCAGCCCAGGGGGTGAGAGATGTTCCCATTACTTATCTGGAATATGCTGATGGCCTCAGTCCAAGTCCTGACAGACATGTCTGCCACGTCACTTCAGTGGCAAGGCTTGTCACAAATTGAGGGCACATTTGCTTGCAGACAGCAAATAAAGCCAAAGATTGAATGGCTATGGAAGCATTCTTATCCTGGCTATTAATTTAGGGTTTCTGGTATGTCCCAGGTCTACTGGCAGTGAGGACTATCGAACTAGCATCTGTCAAACCACACACTAATTGCGCTGAGACAAATGGAAAAATATAATTTGCAGGTTTTGACACGTGGCAAAGTACAGTACTACGACCTGGCTGAGAAATACTTGCCTTTGGTCTCTGCTTCCCATGGAAAGCACATTCTATTAACATTTATGTTTATAATTATCCTGCAATTTTATTTAGGTTCAGTTGAACAGAGGCAAAACATGGCACTTTTCTCACAGATCCGAGCAGCTGATGGGCAAAGGTTAATTTGTCAGTACATGGACACATTAGCTTGTCACATCTGTTATTAATTGCAAACAGATATATTAGTCTAATTAAACATTGCAAAGGACTGACCTAAATTGTTCAATGGTCTGTAGCTACATATATTCTGCTATTAACACACTTCATGTTTCATGTTTAGCTTTTGCATACTGATGAGAAGTAGCACTCTTAATTGTAAAGCTAGTTATGTGTCTCGCAGTCACCACTTACTGCTGGTACAGTTAATGTGCTCCAAATGTAAAAATAAAACACATGTGACACAGCCATGTGAATTTTCTGTCAAATAGCAGCCATTCCTCCTCTGCCGTCTCCATTGCTCGCTTTCCTAAATGATTATTTTCCTTGGCAGCTGTCTAAGTGGCTTGTCGCAGTCTAATTTCAAACCTCATTATTAGGACAAACAGTTGCGGCGCATCAATAGCCCATCAGGATTAATTAAACTGGGAATCAGCAGCTGACTGTTAATCAGATCATTTGCAGTTGATCAGTGTAAGAACCATCATCAAGATATTACTGTAGTCATTTTTTATTATGTGTCCACAGCTCATAACAAACCCAGTAATGGCTTGATACAAAATATTTGCCTTGCAAACAGCAGCTTCTTAGCAAGTGTTGGGTAGTGCAATTACTGCTTCAAACTAGATAACCTCCAAACTGTACATTTATGACCTGATTCACTTTGTCCTGCTGGCTTTAGATGCTCCACTGCATGGGAACAAGCAAACCTCTCCTTTGGAGGAGTATCATCTGGTCTCAAGGCACAGGATGCCCAGCACATCACATACTCTAATCTTGGTCTCACCTTTCTGAATAAAATACACAGAAGGATTTTTTTCTAACACTCCTCTTTCTATGGTAATTCTCCCGAAGAAAATATATTTAAATTGCTAAAGGACTGTATCTGCACATACCATTTGTGTTCAATATAATCTCTTACAATAACATGCAAGATCTAGGGAGTCTGAAAATCACTACTGAAAAAAAGACAACAGAGAGAAAGATTTCAATTTATAGCACAGAATCTTGCTTCAAAAGGAAAATTAGAAGATATGTTCCTAAGGACATAACTAATTTTTAACTGGCATGATTTAAAAAATACCTTTAGCTTGTAAGAGTGGATTTCACAAAGAGAGCTTGTGCTTCTGGGAATGGCTCCCTATTTACTCTTTGAAGCAAACTCAACACAAGCAGGAAGTTAGCAAAGGGCAGGCATACAGGGAAGTTTATTCCTGATGGAAATGTCAGAGTAGAAGGTTTCTGTATTGTATTTTTCTGTTGTGTGGACAGACAGAGAGGTGACCACAGCAGCTGTTGAAAGTCCACCTGAAGGAGTAAAGAAAGAAAGAAAGAAAGAAAGAAAGAACATAATTCAAAGCATGTCCCTATCTCAGAGAGTATAAAACAGAAGGATGGAAACTCTCCTCTTCATCATCACTTAAACAGAGTCAGAGTCAGAGTGGAAGTGATGCATTCAATCCTCTTTGCACTCAGGGGAGGCAAAAAACAACTAAATATTTATCTAATAGACATATTGTGATTTATAACAAACAGTAACAAAATGGGATTTGGTTGAGCCATAGAAAAAGAAATCCAATCAAGCTGAATTTCCTGAGAAAAGATGGTACCCAAGACATGGCAGGAAGAGGTTTAGTTTTTGAAGCGTGTCTACATGAAGACAGACAAGGAGGTACAAAAAGCTGAACATCTGTGCACTATCCTAAAATGTTTTTCAAATAAGCTGTATATCAACCAGCAAGACTTTTTGTTCTTATCTCTTATCTCAGTCCTCATGGAATTGATGAGATATGAAAATTCCTCTGCATATTATTTTCAGTGATCAGTGCCTATTTTGAGGTGAGGCCCTTGTGCCCTACAAATTCTTGAGGGCTCCAAAAAGTGACCTGGACTTTGCTTTGAGCTATGCTTACACTAAGGTTGGTTGCCCAAGGAAAAGAACAAACCTATGACAATAACAAAAACTGAACAGAGAGTGTGACAGAACCCTCAGACCTCTTCTTCCTCCTTACCAACTGGTGGTTCACCATGTTTCCAGGGTGCCAGTGGTCCTTCCTTGTCTGTGCCTCATTGAGGTGGCCATCGACACAACCTCACTGCATTTCATTCCTTGTAGTAGCCAAGAAGAGAGAACAGCTAAAAAACAAGTCAAGGTCCCCCCACTCCAAGGCCTTGAGGGGAAAGGCAGTGTGTGCTTTCCCCAGAAAATGGTACAACTTGAGCATGCTGTAAAGGCTCTGGCCATTTCCCATAATTTGCATTTCTGCACTTTAATGAGCATTTTTCCAAACAAAGCCAAGGGAGAAGTCTACCCAGAACTCCGTCTACTTGGGGTAGCAATGCTTATTTTAATATGTGCCTGGTGGCTTCATTATCTGAGATTACAAAGATGGTTAAGTAAAATGACATACTCTATGTTGTTTAGCCAACAGAAAATACCCCTTGGTGTGAGGAGTGTAAGGAATGTGTCATTCCTCAGTACATTATGGCAGAAAAAAGAAGCTGGTATTAGAAGAGGAAAAAATCCCAGTTCTGCTGTTTCTTGCCACCCTATCAGGCTCGCTGCCCTAGGCAGGAGCTGTGTTTGCTCTCACTGGAGGGCTGCCCCCAGACAAAGTACACACACGTGGCTGATAACACACATGCCCCAGGCACTTCAGTTTTGGTGACAATGAGGTCAACTCTTTACATTACAGATTTATATAAGGCTCAATTTCTGACTTATCCTGCCATACTAGAGGTGTTTGCTATCAGGAAACATACTGGGAAATGTGTGTCTGCCTTTAAAGTATTCAACATGCCTCTTCTCCTTGATGATAATTGCTGGAGGAGCTGTGGAGCTATGGTGACTAATGCTATGCCCATATGTTCTGGATGCAGCCAGTAGCACAATAACTTTTTTGTGAGCAATCTTTGATCAGCTTCTGACACTGATGAGATGGAAATTAAATTTTACATGCTCTAATGGCACTGTCTGGAGAGAGCACAGTGGAATTACAAAAACAGACCCTGTGCAAGGAAACATACAGAATCTGCCTTTCTGCAGCCAGATAGAGCTCACTGGATGGTAAAATGCTTGTAGGGTGGAAAGGACAAACTTATGCCCCTATTTTAGTTAAGTACTCCAAATGTATTCTAGACACTGACATATGAGAGAAATTCACAATAAAAAAAGATGGCCATATGGTTTACCTTTAATGATTGGCCATGTAAGTAATGTCCATCTGGATATGGAAAGCCATCAAATGCATGATGGTTTATGTTGTTTTAGAAATAGCTATGCATTTTAGACTACCTCTGGATCTGTGGGTATGTTTCAGCAATCTGTGTGCCTCATACTGCTGCTAGAAGACATGAACACGCACATACAGCAACTCCTTCATGGAAAACCATGTGGCACTGCCTTTCTTTGAGACACAGTAAGGTGTCTCATAGTCTACAGACAGCTAGTCGAGGTCTGCTCTGATAAGAAAATTCTCATCTATGCAAACTCTCAGGCTACAAGACTATTGGTAGTATTTCTTCTGGATCTTACAGTTATTTGGTCCTGTCCCACTTGAGGCCTCAAGCGGACAGGAGTCAGAAGCCAGTACCCTCATATTGCCATTGTGGTGGTGGTGCTGCTGACAAAACACCTGGCTAGCAGCTAGCAGAAACCCATCTGCTCATCAGTTGTAGGGCAGCCCTCCTCACTCAGAAACAGCCTGACTTGGTTGTGTGATGGAGAGAAAATCGTACCGAGTCCTAAAAATGTAAGGAAAACAAAAATAGTAAAGAAATGTTAGGTAAGAAACGTCTTCTCTGACTTCTTGCATAAAGACAGTGTCTGAAATAGTTGATGATCTCTCAAGAATATCTTTTTGTGTGGTGGCTCTATTTAAGATATGGTTTGGCTTTCTGAACAACTTCATTTTGGGGAACAGTGAGGGAGAGCCAGGCCTCAGACTAGGCCAAAGACAGCATCTTCACCCCCCAAAACAGAAAGCAAATCCTGCCACACTCTGCTGTCATGTCTCACTGTGATGGAGAACCCTATTAGCCAGGTAATGAAATTGGTGGGTCTGAAAAATGGTGTTGGCTCCGTGGGTACCAAATCTTTTGATCTCAGCTTTAGGAATAGAATCTACTTGTCTAAGAAAGGCACATAAGTATTAACAATGACACCCTACTGAAATCCAAAAGGGAGCTACCCGGCCAAATCTGAGGGAGATCATCAGGTTATCATCTACCTCCCAGCCCAGCAGGAACTAATCCACCACCAGCAGTGTCCTGTGGAACAGAGCACCCTGCCTGGGGTGTGGGGCACCTGAACCTGGTCTTCCCTGTGCTGGAAGCAGATCACCTTGCAAATGTTCCTGCATGCCACCCATCTTCCCAGAGGAGATCCTTGCTCCTACTGTGCAGAACAAGATTTTTGTAATCCCACTGAGTTATATAGTATAAGGAAACCTTTTTCCTACTCATCCAGCTGTACTTATCTTGCCTCCAATGAGCAGCTAATAAAGATACCTTAATAATGTTTACTTGTAAGAAATGTAAGCTCTATAACTGTGACCGTTTCTGAAATGAGAATTTCTTTCTGAGAACTTCACTAAAGAGATGAAGGTTTTTAGGAGAAAATGCTCATGAACAAATAGCTGCAACCCAACAGGTTCTTCAGTAGAGGTACACTCTCTGGGGATTGGCAGCACCTTGCAGTTTCTGGATATCCTGGAATTACCTGATTTTCATGCTCCTTGGGAATCTCCACCAGACACCTGATAACACATTCATAAGGCCTTGTGCAGACCCAGGGCCCTAGCTGGATCCTCAGCAGTAACATGCCACAGCAAAACCTTGAAAGCCATGCCAGATGTCCTGGGTGAAGGTTTTCACACAATGTCTAACATCAAATGAAAGCCTTAGGCATCTCTAACACGGAAAAAAGAAATCTAGTAAAAGTAATCAAACTGCAAAATGATGGCACTGGCCAAGGGGAAGCTCAGGGAGGTGATGCCAACCCAGATAAATGTTTTGCCTTGCCTGGATGTGGGTAATTGAAGTTAAAGTGTAAAACCTGGTCCATTACTGACCTTTTAAAATGTCTTCTTCCTTCCACCACAGTAGGCTGGTACCCCTCATTGCAGAAGCCACATTTTTGTGACAGCATTATAGTGTGACTATGATCAGACAAATAACTGGAAATTTAAAACAAAGCAGTACCTCTTTACCTGTTCATGTCCAGCTCCTACCTACCTCAAATTCTTTGCTAATTGCAAGTTCTTAAGGAGAGGCGATGGAGAACTTAATGCTAAGCTGTGCACTGTGAGCCTGTAGAGCAGAGCAGCACAGTTGTGTTTTGCCTCATGCAGTGTTGATACAGGACTGGGATGTTTCTGATTCTGAATATTTATAGCTGTTAATGAATAGTGTGCAAAGCTGAAAGAGCAGAGTGTGATTTGCAGTTAACAGGATGAGTAGGTGTTGCTGGCACCCAGAAAAAACAAAGGTGAGACTTGCACACTGGACCAGCATCCTAGGGAAGGCAGAGATGGGTACCAATTAGGGGAGCAGATGAAGCCATTTCTACATTTCCCTAATTATACCTATGCATTATGCCTGAATAGCCCTGCCAAAATGCAACTACAGAGCTTGGTCATCGTATTGTCCTGACAGAGTTTTGGACTAGGTCACATTTTTAAAGAGGGAGAGAAATCTTTCTGTCATCACACATAAGGGACTTACATTTGTGAGCAGATTAAACTCTTGACTGCGAGTCCAAAAATACGCAAGATACAGTCCCTCTTTTATGCCCTCTCAAATGAAACGTGCTAATAACAGACATTAACAACTGAAGCCTTTTAAGATGAAAAGGACTCTGTATTTGTTCTCTTCATGCTTGTTAAATGTTTTATGGTGACGCTTATTTCTGTCAAGAAAATATTTCCAGTGGAGGCAACGTACATAATGATAAAAATAAGCAAGCACTAAAACTACTTTTTTACTGACCAGAGCACCTTCCAGCACTTCCCCCTGGATTCTTTCACACAAAGAACATATTGTCATTGGGGCCATTATATGGCTGCGCTGCTTTGCTGGACTCGGCAGGACTCAAGGGAAGTGGCTATAGATTGCAGCAAAAAAGTCCATCAGACAGATCGCATCTGACCCCACTGTTTCCAGGGAAGAATGCACCAGAACACTCCGGCTGAATAGACAGATTTTCCAAATGTTTTAAATCAGTTTTGAGACAAAAAGGGAAGATGCTAAGGAATGGATTTGGCCTATAAACATTAAGCGATGTGATGCCCATTTCTCTAGGAAGCTGACATTAGGGGCTTTCTTGTTGATGGTGGACCTGAAGGAAAAAACCCACAACAATTAAGCAGCAATTGAAGAAAAGCAGGCAAGAAAAGATGGTTATGTATTAGTACAATAGCTCAGAGGCTTTTCATTTTAGGATACAAAGAGGGAGTAGAGAATGCTGTTTTCTTTTTAAAAACCTTTTAAAAATGGTAACTGCATCCTGCTCTTGTAGATGTATTACTTATGACATCCCAGTTTTCATCCGTTCATGATTTTACATTAGAGTTAAATCTCTGCAGCTTGAATCTCACGGCTGAGTTAGCCAGAGCCCATAAAATATTGAAACCTTTAGAGCAGCAGCCAGCCAGGTTGAGAGAAGTTCATGTCCAAAGCTGAGCTTTAGATTCTGAGACATCCCAATTGGAGTGTAGTACAGAAAAAAGCACTGATAAAATTTTCATAAAAATGAGCTAAGGATATTGCTAGCATGCTTCCCAGCATCTATATGAAAACTTAATCTGAGCTAATGGAAAGGATATGAAAGCCTTTCTCAATTCAAACACAGTCAGTGCATAATTCATAAATTATTGTCAGAGAAGTGATTCTGCTCTGAGATTTATTCTCTTTTGGATAGAAGCAACTGGAGGAAAAACTGGGTCTTTTTGACCTTTAATGCCAGCAAATTTTACAGTAGAGCTGTCAATATAACCAAGTAAACCGGTCATTTCTCCAAACAGCAACAAAGTGCCAGTATGTGCTCACTGCAGGCTAATATTAACACAGCCCTTTAGGTTACTTGCAAACCATTCAAAGCAACTGAACCTAAAACATTTAAGTGAAGATAGTTACAGAGAAGAGAATGAAATTTCCATGTTTTCCATGACAGACACAAAAAGGTTCATTATGTTAAGAAGAAAAATCACGCAAAAATATGCTTCACTTCCTAACTCTAGTCTTCAGCTATGATTACCTTTAAAAGCCTATTTTCCAATTAAAAACCTATGCAACAATCCAATAGAAAATGCATACTGACAGATTTTTTGTTCCTTATATATGCCTCACTTCTAAACAACATAGCATAAAGTATGAAAACATTTATCCACGGGTAGTGATTAAATATTTCAGCTCTGAGTGAGGTTGTTGCACAGTCAATGCACACAATCTGTAGTGAGTTAAAAGCAAATCTGACAGAAATAGTTGGAAATCTGAGGAAATTGTAAATGCAATTAAGTGCTATCAGTAGAAAAGGCAGCAGCTGGCTGATAACATGGCAAGATTTCTCTTTCCTTCAGTCCTGGAATTGCTATTACCTTTTCTCCAATGTAGCAGGCACTTGAAAGAAATCAAGAATCAGAGACATTTACAAGTTATGAATCCTGGAGTGTTTTGAAGCTGTAAAAATGTATTACTGATTGGAGGCAAAAGCACCTCTAAAAATGACCAACATAATCCCCCCCAAGAAAAACAAAAGCAACAATCCAATAAATCAGTCTGAGAGAGATATGAGGAACATTTCACCAGAACAAAGTGCACTGGAGTCTGAAAATGATAACATTCGAGAAAACAGCCTGATACAATGCCATGATCTGTTTCTTTTAAATTCTGTTTAAAAATTATTACCTTGTGTATTGATGTGGGGGGAATTAATTGCTTACAAGAGGGTCTTTAAACATACAGGTGCAAACAAAGACTGACAGAAAAAAAAGGGTTGGTTTGGGGCACTTTTTTTGTGAGATAATGGATCAGAAAACAAAAAGGCAGCGGGATACATGGAAAAGTGAATAGTTATACAAGGTAAAAGGGAGAAAAAGAGAAGAGAGCTGTGAGTCATTTAAAACAAATTCTTTGGACATCTACAGTGAATTCTCCCTATGATTGCTGCCATTCCCCACGTGCAGTATGAGGCTGATCATGATCATATCCCTCTCTTCCTCCTTGGAGTCTCCAGATAGGCTCATTAATCAATAGGGCTCTAATGCTAGAGAGCTAATAAGCCCAAACCCTAATAACAGGGAGGTGCTCAGATTAGGGGGCTGATCTTGTGGCCCTTGCTCAAGCAAAGCTCTTGCAGGGAGATGGACTCACAGACAGAGCCTCATCCTGCACCTGTGGAGTGACAGATTGTGCTGCCCTGCACCCAGAGTCACTCTGTCCTTTGCACTCCTCCTTTACCTGTTGGGCAAGGACTCTGCTGTGCCCTTGCCCAAGGATTTAGTTGCAGTTACATGTCTTGCCTTCAGCCTCAGCAAACACTGAATTCCTGTCCTCTGACCCCTCACACTGCTGTGCTGCACACTGGTAATAAAGCCTGTTTTTAAAACTCCTGTCTCATCCTTCCCCAAACAAATTTTACTGAGATGTTGAAGGAATGATGCTGGTACATGAACCTTGCAACTAATTTCCAGGCCACCATCTTAGGTTTATAACACTAACAATTTTGAGCAAGTCATCTTCCTCGAGTGCTTTAGCTCACACTTGCAAGAAGAATCAATGATTCACAATGCTGGAGAACATGGAAACAGAAAATGTTTCCTTTTCTCATATCTGACTGGTATTATTTACGGCAGTTAAGTAAAAATGTGACAGACTGAAAAAAGCAACATTTTCCATGGACCCATCCACACCAGAGAAGAAAGCCAGAATAACACCTTCCAAACAGAGCAGTCTACAGGTACTGCTCCTGTATACATACCATCAGAATACTACCTTCTGCAATACTCACCACCATCCTCACTAAGATCCCTCTTTTCACTCTGTAGAAGGCTTTTTTATTTCTGAAGGAGAGATAAATGCTACATATGTGTTGCACATAAAAAATATTAAAGATAGCAATTACAGTTTCTCCAAAGTGATCTTGGAACTCAAGAACCACAGTTAATCAAAATGATTACTGGTAGATTGCAGACAAATAGGAGGAAAGAGGTCAAATTTTAAAATTTACTATTTTTTAGGTATTTTTCAGTAAGAATGAACATCCAGAAGAGTCCAAAGTCATTAAGTACTATAATGCAGCAATTCCTCCAATGTTTCAGTGTAAAGCTCAGGTATGATGTGAGCAGGCTGATAACACCCACACAGATACTGGTGGCTGTTCTGACAGATTTAGGTCCTGTTAATTCTCCAACACAACACAGTGTATTAGAACCTTCGTGCTGAGCAAAGGCTCTGGAGCAGGGCTGAGTGCTCAGTGCACAAACCCCCTTCCCACTCAAATATATACAGTTCATGTGTTTGTTCATACACTAAAATATTTTCATTACTAAGACATGAGATTAACACTGTAATTTTGCCTGTAAACCCTGTTTAATCAATCAAATTCTGTTTGATTGATGATCACACATTACATGAGTTCACAATTTGAATAAATAAATGAAACTTCCTAAAAATAGTCTTCTTCCAGAGGGTTTGACAGTGTTCAGCCCCAGCCTGTATTAGTCACTGAGAATTACAAAGCACAGCTGTAGTCAAATATCTTTGGAAGGCAAACTGATTTTCTTCTTTCCCCTTCCAGTTCATAGAAACAGACATATCTAAATAACATATATTGGGTAACAGAGCTTTTTTAAGCTTCTTGGTCTTGCCTGTTATTTTGCTTTCGTGCAGCTGTAGCCCTGAGAACAATTCAAGTTTGATTTTATAAAACCTGATCTTCACCTCTTTCTTTGACTGCATTTAACTGTTGTGGAAATAAGGAGAGAAGGATGCCTATTGCAGCTGGAGAAGTTAACATACCTAAATGGCACTTCTTTTATAGAAGGAAGGTTGTAATAAGTCATGTGATTTAGAGTAAAGGCAGCAGTGTGCAATGGGAGCAATTTTCTTCCCCTCAAACAGCACTTCAGGTGATGTTGTTCATCTTTCTGTGACTCGCTGTGTCAAAGCATGCCCAGAGCAGAGGTGTTCAGGGACCCGACAAGCTGTAAGTGTCCAGCTGAAAAACCTGGGAGATATCCCAGGGCTCAAAGAATTCACTTTTTCAGTTGCTCTGATTTACTTCAGAATGCACCTTTAGGGAATTTATGTCTTCCATGCCTTTAGTTTCCCATTTCCTTTCTTGTCATCTTTAAAAATCCATTAAAGATCACAGAGACAGTTTCTCTGAGCTTCCATTTCTGAGGGGCTGTGCAGCTCCACAAAGCATGCACTTCCAGAGGTGAGCTGACTCTTTTACTCTCTGCACCTTGATGTTGTTAGGACGACATTTTAATTACAGGTGATGGTTACAGGCTGAGAAAACATGCTGAATTCTACAGGGGAACAAACAGTTTTCAGTCATAAGGACTTAATGACAACTAGCTAACCAGTCCCCTTCTATCTGACTAGAACAATATTAAAATGCAAGATAAAATGGGGAGGTTGATTTCTAAAGGTAGCTTGTTTGAGAGATTTAAAATTATAGTAGTCCTATGTTTGCCAAAAGCAATTACTAGGCTTTTCAGGTGTTGCTAAAATAAAATCTTTTAAAAGTTAGTTCTTTTGAAAATAGGCAGCAGCAGTAGTCCAGCTTGCATTTGTATTTTCTAGAAAAAACATTTTGTTATCCACATATGGTGACTGGTATTTCACCTATTTTACAATATTCTTACAAGTTCCCGTACAGTAGAGCAAGTTTACATTAAAATGCCACACCACCTTTGCTATGATTAATTTAGATTTGTCTATCACTGTGCGTGCTTGCTGATTTGCCCTGGGTATTATAATAACTATAGCCTGCTTGTCATTTCCCGCTAACATTGCCTCACCTGTAAAACTGCAGTAGATCTATTTCAGCTTCCCCAGTTTCTGCCATCACCTTACCTATTACAGTAGAATAAAAGGACATTTCTCGGGTGCATGCATAGATATTTTCATCATATTTCAAATGCATTCGGAAAATTGCTGCATATTGGCACCAAAACAAATGAAATAATTCCCCATATCTCTTCATGTATGAAATGTTTCCTTCCCTGTTTGAATGATGGCCAGCCTCTATTTGTCCAGAGCTGAAAGGCAATGTTACCACATATATGCAAAGCTATTTGGTTTGTTGATTTATGCATCAAATCATATGCCTATGCCTTAATATGTCTGTGTTCATATACGTTTGTCTTTTTGTCTTTTAAAAAATATGAAACGCCTAATCAGAAAGCCTGTAGTTTAAAGTGCAAAATTTAAAAAGAAATGGCAGGTCATTTGGATATTTTATGATTATTTTAAGGTAGGTGAAACAGCATGCCATTAACACCAGACCTTAACTAAACACTCTACCTGTGACTGCACCAATTAACTGGGCAAGAGTACCAGACCAACATCACTGCCAGTGAAAGTGGCTGCATGAACAGTCCAGCCGTGGGGCACCATCTCTGCATGTTTTAGGGCTGTCAAGCTTTGCTGTCCTGTTATTTTGGAAGGAAGAAAATCCTTCTGAAACATTTTTCTGTTTTTAGAAACCTGCAAGAGCAGACGCTGCAGTCAGAGCAATTTTACTCCCATAAAACATTCCTGTTCCTAATGAATGTATCAGGGTGCTGAGAGGGGCTCTCATCCTTCCCTGGCGCTGAGCAGAGTCCCACCAGTGGGTATCACGGCTCTTCCTACCACAGAGTTTGGCTCCCCTACAGCACTTGCAATCCAACCTAGAAGAAGATGCAATAAGTGAATTTATTAACCCACAGGGGGTGGGGAACCAGCAATGAAAACAATAAAAGGACTATGTGTTAACCTGTGTGCGTACCTCGATGGCTCCAGGTTTAGTCACACGCGCTAAATTAGACCATTAAACACTGTAAAGCCAACAGTGTACTGAAATGCTCCCACAGCCTTGTAATTTATACTATGTTACACAGGGTAGAGTTAAGTTGCTCATAGTAAATAGGGTCTCGTTGGATGACTTGTCTCTAACAGTACATTTTCACATAATTAAAATGGACACAGCTTAGAAAAATTAAAAGGCTAGAATATAAAGCTCAGCTGCAAATAATATTAAATGGCATTATCAATAACAGAGATCCCAGGGTTTGCATATTAATTGTAAGAAGGTGCTAATTTGAGTGTTTTAAGCTTGCATTCACAAGCTTGTTTACATGCTTTGTTCCACCTGGACCTGTTTGGAGGTTTGTCAAAAACCTAACAAGCAGAAAAAGATTGCATTTGAAAATACACATACATGTTTAATTAAGCCAGGGCCACCGAACATTCCTCAATATATTTAGCTGTTGAGATTTAAGCACCACCAGAGCATCAGGCATTATCACCTTTTGAAGTACTGCAGAATCTTTAATATTTAAAGCACAAAGCAGACTTTAATATAAAATTCTAGCAGACCACAGAAGATTAAAGACGCATTATAAATGTGACAGTTTGTAAATGGAACACCAGTATTAAAGGGAACCCCCCTGATATTTTATAGCATATTTTTCAGGTGTATACTAAATTATAAATACAATTAAATAGCAGTAATTATTCTCTGGAAGGGGATGGCAGTTTAACTGTTCTAGAAAATAGTGATTAACAATAATGTAGGAAAGTGGTAATATGTGTTTTACCACACTGTTCTTGCAGTCAAACTTCATGCAGGCGTCTTCAGCTAATTTAAAACCACCCTGGGGCCCTACATCCATGGGCACAATGTCTTTCCTTCCATGAGGCAGGGAGTAGGAAGGGCTGTTTTCTTGGTGTCCAAAACTCTTGGTTTTTGCTTAGACCACACAGCTGATCTCCATTACTGCAGATGCTGCTGCTGCTGCTGCTTTGAGTTGCAAGGGAGGGAAGGCAGCAGGGACACCCCAGAGGAGTTAAACCAGTGCCTTTTGAAGAATTCTAAACCTGAATTACGATGGGCCAATGCTGTCTCTTCATGGTCATGCAGGGAATTTTGAAAGAAGCTAACTTTATTGTATACTAAATTAATTTGGCATGTGTCTGTAGATCAACAAGACTCATTTAATAGACTGTACTAATCCCTTAATTTAGTAAATAAACCCTATGGGACCAGCATTTCCCCACTCCTTTCACTCAGCTCTTTTTTTTTCTAGAGGGGTAAATACCTGTGAAAGCAATAGCAACTATTAGAAGAGGGGAGGGACTCTCAAGGACAAGATTTTCTGCTTGCCATCTCTTGTGGGGAATTGAGACTGGCCCCCCAAAATCAGAGCCAATCTCTCCTGAAGGATGCAGGCTGATGGCAGTGGGCAGCATAGGAACCTGTCTCCCCCACAGCAGCCAGGATTTCAGCACAGGCTGGCAGGAGGCCTCTCAAGGAATACACCTGTCACAACTGAGACCGGGGTGACATTGTTCTGTCCTTGTCTTTCTGCCTTGACCCTTGACCTTATTCCCTTTAAGAAAGGAAGCTGATGGAGGCAGCTCTTCTTATTTTCTCCCCAAAATATATTGGGATTTTTTAGGAGACTCTTAGACTATGATTAATAATAACTAGCAATTTGCATCTTTGAAGAGGAGTTTTTGGTTTGAAGGCCATATGCATCCAGACTCTTTTAACCTCACTGTGGAGAAAATCCCTCAACATCGGACATTTTGGGAAGCTTTCCACAGCTTGAGAGAGGTGCTCAACACTATCAAGGAACATTCTTGCAGAAATCATGGTTTCTGGATCACATTTCTCTGTCCAGAAAAATCTTACTCACCCCTTCCCTATGTGGGATTTTGCCTATTCCAGGTTGCAGCATTAAGGTCAGTGCCCAGTCATCACTTAAACTGTTGGCAAAAAAAGCAATTCTGATGTTGACAACAACAGTTTTAAGAGAGGTAAAATCTGAATGGGAATGAAGAGGAGAAGAAATTTAAAACAAGATTTTAAAAGCACAGAAATCCAACAATTTAGCATGAATATTCAGGTCGTTGGTGCTGGGCCATACAACTCCAAGGTCTCAGTGCACAGCTAAAGCAGCTCTCAAGTCTCTGGAGTGCCAGGCACATCACTGCATTAAGGGCATTTTAATATGCATTGCAGTACAAAAGCTTAGCATATTATTTTCACTTTTATTATCAAAAAAAGGAAAATATAGTGAATGTTATCCAACAGAGTGCTTTAAAACAGAATTTTCAAATAAAAAGTATAAAGAGATCTCAGTTATATTATTCATTGCAGAAATAAAAAATAAATTATACATATTCTCCTAATAGAGATTAAAATGGATAAATAATGAAAAGATTACAATAGCTATATTTCTCAGGGTCTAGTTTATATTGTTAACCTAAGTACTGTACACTATACACGATTAGGCATGCTGCTCATATGAAAAATGCAGTGTATCTGATATTCACAAAAGCAATACCCAGGCCATGTTTTCCACAAGACTTTGTAGGAGCTGGATTGCTTATATTCTGTGTTGGCATAGGCACACCAGACTGTGCCTCTTGTCTGCATAGGATTTTTTTTTTTCATGCAGGAATGGCAAATAAATTTTGGTTTTTCTAAATTACTTGTTTTTCCATCTACCATACACTCTAACATCTTCCTCTCACTGCAGGTTGAAGATGAAAACAAGGATGCATCTACCTGCTTCCAGATTTTATATTAAATTAAAATAAACTAAAGATTTTCATTTGGAATAAATACAAGACTTTATAAACTTAACAAAATAAAGAAACCCACAGGGCAAAACCCCAACTGCACAACAACCAACAGCCCCACAGGCACACTGTCTACCAGGGATGCTGAGGATCCCAGCGGAATTCTCTCCCCTGGCATTTCTGCCATCTTTCACTTCAGCTCAGGAACTGCAACCTGGAAAAAAAGGCAGCTTCACTCAAACTCAGCATTCATTCCAAAGAACAGCTAGCTTAAGCAAATGGCTGTTTTGTAAAGCAAACTGGCTTAGTTTTAGATGGTATTAAAAGTCTCCATGTGTCCAGCTTTGCCTCCTGTTGTGCTGGGGCTAAGTGAGTGAGGAGCAGCCCTGTACACCAAGCCAGAGCAAGAATCCTGACTAGACCCAGGGGCTCCCTTATCTGTCCCAGACCCTCAAATCTGTGGAATCCCAGGGCAATTTTGCTTATCTGAGCAAACAGTCCAGCCTTCCACTACCCCATGTACCAACCTCAGTGTGCCTCTCCACGAGCTTGTGCAGGGCTGTGAAACCACTGAACAAAACCAGCACCAGAGTAGATGCTACTGGGTGTGCTCATAAAGAAAAGGCTTTCCCAGTGAACATTTTAGTGATGGAAATGATGATCTTAATCTGCTTGCTAAACCTGTATTTAAATGGCAAGAAAGTGTTTCATATTCTCCAGTGCAAGGGCCCAAATCTGTTGATATTACAAGTGTCGTCAACATTCAGCAGCATGGCAGCTGTCACCAGGCAGTTCAGAAAGGCTGATTTAATTGATACTTTCCATTTCAAATACAATTTGCAGTCGGCATGTGGTGAGAAATGCATCTCACCATGCAGATTTTCATGATGCTGGCGCACAAAAAATAGAAAGGGTTTTGCTTTTCTTTTGAGAAGCTTGAAGTGTAGTCTAGGAAGGAAATATTCAACTCTATATGTGCAAGTTGCTTTCATTTAAATGAACTAAATCATAGTAAATCCCAGATTATTTATTTCTATATATTAAACAGCATATGTGGCAAAATGTAGAAAGTAGCATACTATTTTTGGGAATGGGAAAGGAGGGGCTGTTTAGCTATGGGGTTTAAACTAAGGTTTGTAATTCAAGCTTGAGCCCGGAATCTAATTCAGGTTAGATGGCTTCAAAATTCTCCAAGCCTTTCTAAGGAGTTTTTTCTTTCTTTATTTCCTTTTTTTCCCCTAAAAAACCACAAATCTCACAAGAGTTGCTGATCTTACCACTGAAGGTTAAGAGATTTTAGCAAACCCAACTCCTATGACTTTTTCTATGTAGTTTAATTAATAGAACCTAAGGATAGGCAGAACCATTTGACCATCTGAACTGACATCTGCATCTCAGCCCACTGCACCATACCCACCTGGCCTGCACCAAGGCAAATAACTGGTATCTGGCTAAGCCAGAACACTCATTTTCCTTCGTTCAAGAGACCTTTCCTCTGAACTGCACCTTTTGTTTCTAAGGACTGTGGCTGCCTGCAGGGATAAGTGCCACATTGCAAGACACGGCTTTGAATACAAACACAGAGGCACAAGCACACACTGTTCATCTTACTGATGTGACTTTTTCTTGGTTTGCTCTCCTTTGTAATCTATACTAAAGGAAAAAGGCCTTTCAGATTTTAAAATAGGAAGCTAATTTTTTTGCCTGAGGAAGCATTATAGCCAGAGTTGGACCTTTTCAGCACTATTTCCCACAAGAATGGCTCATGGATGCCAGCAGTGCAGCCTTAGCCGTGGCTGTGGTGAGATCCCAAGCTGCACACAACCTCCTCAGCCTCTGCTCACATCTCCTCTGAGAGGGAACCCCTCTGTGGCTCCAGCCTGCTCAGCCCCAGGCACAGGGCAAGTCGCCCACCAAGGGCACAATCTACCACGGTTTGTGCCCATGCACGGGATTGTGTTCCCTGGGGAGTCAGTGGGAATTCACACCCTTGAGCCTGGCTGTGAATCCACCCGTTTTACGTCTCCTTTTTATGGAGATTAAACGAGGAGTTTAGATTGGAAACTCCTTTGACATCTTTTAATTCATCTCATTCAGAACCCCTCCATCCAGCTGTTCCCATCCCTGTTTTAGCAGACAAAGCAGTGGCTGAAATCCTTTTTAATTCAAACATCGCTGAATGTTCTTCTCAAGACACGACAGAGTGCTCCTGGCCCCCTCCCCCTCCCTGTATCTTGGGTGAGCACATACTTAGATCCCCCAAGCACAGTGATAATTTCTCCTTACCAGCAGAGCCAGTCATTATTTATTATATCACTCTCTCACTTCTTCAGTCTCTCCTAGTGGGAACATTGCAGTGGCTGCTGGCTAGAAAATTAGCCAAGGGAACTTCTTCTGTTGGTCTCTTTCCTCATTATACTAGTAAAAAAAATTTAACTGTGACATTCTCCCTCTCTCTGTATATATATATCAACGCAGGTTGGAAGCACACTGTAGGGGCTAATAGTGAGTAATTTAACTGTGGCTCTCTCACACGTTTTACCCTCATTCTTTCTCCAGAGTAGCAGCAGAAGAACAGTATGTTCATGTATTGTTGCTTCATATTACAAGCAGAGCTTGCAAGTTTATGTCTAATCTCACTCTTTCCACTAGGTTGTTTTGTTTTTTTCATGGGGATGTGATGCAATTTCTTCCAGTGTCAAGGCGCTGCCATAAATTAGAGAGATTCAGGCAACCCTTAAAGAAAAGTTTACATTTTTCCACCTTAAAAAGTGCCTTTAAGAAAAACAAACAACAGGAACATCTGACTGGAACAAAGTTCTGCATATGCACTTATGCTGTAGGGCCATCACATTGATATGTGCCCAGAGAGGTTGTTCTCCTAAAACAGGGACAGACTCATCTACAGAGTCTGGACAGAACTGGTGCTGCTCCCTGGTCAA
Organism: Catharus ustulatus; assembly: GCF_009819885.2. NCBI lineage: Eukaryota > Metazoa > Chordata > Aves > Passeriformes > Turdidae > Catharus > Catharus ustulatus. The sequence continues at coordinate 17,144,122 of NC_046229.1, read as the reverse complement.
GCAGGAGCCGTGTGAAGCCCAGGTCACTGTTTTAATGTGCTGGAATTGGTCTGTGCCAAGCTGCATACATGCAGCTCCATGGGGAGAATATCCACACTATCTGGTGAATAAAGAATAAGGATTGAGTAATTTTGAGGAACAATAATGTACTTGGGAATGGTCACAATAAATCATATGACTCACTCCTTAATCCCTTCTTGAAAGAAACACAAAGGGGAGCTACTAATGACAGCATCACAAGAGCTCAAATGTCTTGAAGACTCAGGATTTTGATGTTCCTGATTTTGACCCAGATCCATTACATAAGGAATATAGACAAAGTACAATTTTGTGACTTATGGTAAGGTTTATAAAAGAATTCTGCTTAAATATTTTGTAGAAAGTGCAAAACCTGAGGATGGGGCTGAAAAACTCATGGAAACACATTCACATTCTCCTTTCACCCCAACTAGTTTTTGATAGCGGAGCACTGCTGATCACAGGTGTACAACCCTCTGTATACAACAGGTGCCTTCAAATCTTTATTTCCTAAATCAGCCACTGGTGTTGAGGCGAGCCCACTAGCAGCTGGAAGCAGTCCCTGCACCCTGCGGTGGCCAATGACCCTGTGTGTCCCCAGATGGCCCCTGGGCCCCCCGTTCTGCCTGGTCCTGTCCTGCGTGTCCCCCTGCTCGTCCCCAGCGCGGTAGCGGTGTGTAATTGGCTGTAACTCCATGTACCTAGCAACGCAGATGTCACACGCTGGCTCTTGCCCAAAGGGAAGGAGGACGAGGACAGTAAACAAAGACCTCGGTGTCCTCCATTTTGGAGCGCCTGCTGCAAGTTTGACTCTCTTCACTTTGAATTATAGTGGCAGTGCTTTGAGCAACTACATCTGAAGTACTCCAGCAGCATCACACTCTTGTTCCACCACCACTCTGATGACCACCAGTATAATTCAAAGAGAAAGAGTAAAAACTCACCTCTAGGTATAAAAATGAGAGAGAGTTTATTCCCTGCCAGAAGAAACAATACGACCAGAATTATAGCAGTTTCTACCCTGAACTGTAAAAGTAATGCTTTCTGTTAGCCAATGAATAAAACTGTCCTTTTCCAGGAAAACTGTCTTTCACAGTTATAATATTATCTTTCCGATAGATGTGAATACACTGGTTTATTATATCTAGCTTGCCTTTTTTTTTTTAATGACAGAAAAGGTACCACAGAAGAAAAAGTAATTTTTTTACCTCTGCTTATGAAAAAGGAGGAAAGGAGAAGAAATCTTTCTATATTTGCATTGCTAATTAGCAGAACGCACACAGATAATACAGTGATCAGTACTGTACACACGTTTTGAGAGATGAACAAACATTGCACTATATTTGAATATGCAAGTGTACCATTTGTGTAGTTTATGTTGCATCCAGGCTTTTCCACAGGGCTCCACAAAGGACACACTGGAAACTCCCGGTGGCGGACTGGGGGGGATGTTGGGGTATGATTTGTTTACCCTGGAAAGGGCAATGCAGGGGCACAGATTGCTTTTCAATGTCATTCTGGCGTTTCTTCACCCCCAAACAAATTCGCCAGCTGGGTTGACTGAGGAAAAGGATTTTAAGAGACTTGTCCAAGGTCACCCTAAGGAATGAGCAAGTCAAGCTACTAACTCAAGGGCACTGAGTGCTTCTGTGGCCCAACCTGCCTCCCTCTTGCTTCAGGTTGTTTGTGCCAACCTCTGCCCCCCTCACCACATAGCCTTCCCCACACAAGCAGCACAGTGTAAAGTTCACAGCAAATCCAGTGAAGTGCCCTGCACCATCCATCATCTTCTTCATGAGATAAGAATAGTTCCTTAAACCTTTGTTCATGGCAGATGTTTTCCTGGTTGATGGTGTTTTTCCAAGTGTCAGTGTCTATCCACAAACTATATCTTGATGCACATCCCCGTGCCTAGATATATGAATAGCTTTACAAGATGAGCTCAGCTTGAAAAACTGAGGTCAAACCTGAAGAAGGTTGAAAAAGCTGGGGTAGTACAAGACATTATATAGCTTGAAATAAACACTGCCTCATCTCATAGAGGTCATTTCATTAGGAGAATGCAGTAACTCTTGGAAAACACCAGCCACATTATCAGGCTTGACATAAGCTTTAGCTTCTGCTCATTCACATATGTGGTCTCAACAACAGCAAATACCTCACCTGCAGGTATTCTTTCTCTAAGGCTCATAAAATCCATAGTCCATAAAATCAACCTGAACTCAAAGAGTATACAATCAGCAGTATTTTTGTAGAATTTAAACCAACAAACACATTGTTTTTGCCTCAAACACCACTTTATTTGCCTGGCAAGTGATGCATTGAGAATAGAGTATCTATTAACATGGCATCATTATCTACAGGGGTTTGATCTCTTGACAGACAAGTTAGGGGCTCCCTCTCCTCTCCTCTCTTTCTCTGGCTAGGCAGGGTGTTATTCTGTATGTCAAACCAACACAAAATAATTTTCATGCAGGCAAAGCTCTTTGAGTACATGACACCAGTTCTGCTGCCATCCAGGTTTAGTTTGATCTTTCACTGAGCTGACTCTGGTCTTCTGCTCAGCTGGACTCACTCGTCAGCATGGCAAGAGCTACACACACGCATGGGGGAAAGCTCCCCAGCCCTTGTCTGGATCCATGTATTTGGAAAGTCATGTCCCCAAGCACACCCCTCAATCCTCACCTACTGACTTCAGGGAGGATAACTTGTACATGATTTACCCATCAGAAGATGATTTTTATCTACTGCTCTTCCTCTCCCTGAGTGTGGCTGTAGAGCAGTCTTTAAATCTGGACTCTGACACTTCATGGTATAAATGTTACCTACACTGGAGAGAAAACAGCTGAGTTCTGCTGTTGGCAGGTCTGCTCTGACATTGTCACCTTGCACCCACACATGCACTGTTTGAGGGCAGCTCACTGTACTTCATAAGGTCCCAACCACCTCTGTGAAGCAAAGCACACAGTGACAAAACCCCTGCAGCAAGCCTTGCACCTGTGTGCAGATGTTGTCTGCATCCCAAGAGTTCAGTTTACAGCCCTGAGCCCTCTGCTGAGAGCTGGGGATGCTGCACATGTCCTTGGAGGTCTAGTGGTCAGCTTCAGTCAACTATCATATTCTCATCCCAGTTACATTAATGGCAGGTGATGAGAAAGCTATTTATGAGCAGTAGGGTAATTTGCAGACCTAAATAATGTATTTATAGAAAAGTGAAGGCACTATTAAATACTGTCAGATCACAGTATGAAAAGACAGTTTCAATATTTTCTTTTATAAATCTATTTTCTAATTCTAATCAGATTCTTCTCACCAAGGCTCCCTCAGCTATCTGCTGAGGACAACAGAGGACAGCCTGTCATCTGAAGCCATTTCAAATACAGTCACAAACAAATACTTGTATTAATATTAAACATGTAGCAGTTTCAAGAGCATGTATTTTTTTTGTATAGAGATCACACTATTCTTTTGAAGAGCCAATAGGGCTTTTGTTCCCAGCTCCTTTTAAACAATCTGGATATTAACTTTTCTACTACTGCAAGTCTCCGAGCAACTTCCCACAATATTCTCCAGACAGGTGTTTGCATAAACTGTGTCTTACAAAGACCTTGGGCAGACAGTTAAGGAGTTTTACCTTGTGCATATTAGCAGCCCAAGTGCTTGAATGCCACACAGGGCCCTAGAGATCCTATGACCAGCTCCCTGGTGCTGCAGAGCCTGTTACTTTATCGGTAGTATGAACCAGAGGAATGTTATGTGTTGTTCAGAAAAAGAGTTATGTGCTTCGTGTGAGCAAACGTGAGAAGAACGCAGAACAGCAAACCAGCCCATCACCGCTCCCCACTTCCCCTTGGTGTCTCTGGTTGCAGACCCCCCTCTTGTACAAGTTTCTTCTGGTCCCCATGAGAATGGAGAGAGTCTTTAGCAATTAGCCCAGGGAGGGAGAGGCTAATTGTACCAATTAGCACTGGAGCACCAGGTGGGGAGACTTAGAGGCCAGTCAGGAGGGCACTAATAAAACGACTGTCAGGGTCAGTGAGGCAGCACCATTTGGGGAGAGGAAGGAGACAAGGAGCTGCTGATTGCATCTAATTAGGCCTTTTGTTTCCACTTTGGAACTGTCTTTTCAATGCACGTGGAGAATGGGAGCATCAGTCAGTTCTGAGGCTTGTGCTGTCCCTACAGGGGCAGCAGGGGAAGGAAAAGCCCAGGCACAGCCATCAACACCAGCCTCACCATCTTCCCTCACAGCTGGTGTGGCTCAGAGCAGCCTTGTTCTCCCCCAGTCCCCAGTGAAGCCTCTGTAGAGAGACCCAGAGTTGCTGTGGAGCCAGACTTGCAATGTTCTCCCACATTTTAAGCACTACAAGGTCCTCACGGGGTCTTGCTCAGAGTATAATATCTTGCCTAGCTCTGGTTTTCCTCCCTGTAGCTCAAGGTTCCTACATGGAAACAACTGTAAATGGAGGGCGCCTCAATCCCCTTGTGCCCTGGATTCAAACTGTATTACAGTGACACGTGCTCAAGTGACAGAATAACACACCTGATCGCAGTAGATCACATTATAACAAGGTTGCTGCAAAACACTCATCAGCCGCGTTTTTGCAACAGTCATTGGTCTCTCTGGGCTTCAGCGCAGTGCTTAAACCTGACTCCAGGACATTTTGAAGTGAGGCACACAGTTCCATGCTTCAGGACAAAGCCTGGCCCTCTCCATGAGCTACTCTCACTACTCTGCATCCACGTCTGAATTTTTACTCCAAAAGCAGACCATAACTGTCTGCTAGTGCTCCAACAACAGCCCAAAGCAACCATATAGAAACGGAACGATTGAAACAATAAAAGCATTGAGACATACAAAATACAAATACCCACAATGTCACAGCTTAACTACACAGCTACTTACTAAGACTTGTTGGGTGGTGCTTTGTGCCACATCTTGCTGAGTGCTGACCTGTGAGACTGTCCCCTCTTCTGCTGCTGTAACTTCAGGCAGACCTCCGTCCTTCTGCAAGCTGTCCAGAGCAGGGCTGCACTGAAGGCACATCTGATTCTCTCCATCAAAACCACCCCATTTTCTAGAAAGAAAGACAAAGTTTGATTTACCACATGCTGGGACTATGCACACTGCAGCTGCTGCTTTTCCCACTTACCCAAAGGGAGACCATGTCCTACAGTTCCAGTCCATGGCTGTCACCAAACCAGTGCTCCACATGAATGGCACAGACAGTGCCTGCAGCAGGAAGCAGGACTGAAGGGTGATGCTTCAGCTTCCCCCAAAAGGCAAGAGTTACCCCAAATTTTCCAGCTTCCTCTGCCTGGTGAGTGCTCGCACTGTTCAAAGGCGCCGCTTCCTGCATGGAGAGCACCAGCAGGAGCCCCAGCGCTTTGGACTGCCAGGGTGATGAAGGCACTGCAATGACAAGACACTTGCACCTAAGAGATTATTTCTGCATGGTACTGAGCCTTGTCCCTGCAATCAGTGGGCTCAGGCAGTCTAAGCCACCCTTTCTCATGGAAACAGAAGGTGGTTACTAGGCCAAACAATTTCTGAAGCATAAAGTTTTTAAAAACAAACAAACAAACCAAAACCCCCTCGAGGCTCAGAAAAGACCAGTGAACCATAAAGACCTAGTCAGACAGTCCAGGTCCAAATTAGCGGCACTGAATTGTGGGTCAACAGTGCAAAACCTTTCAGCTTTTTGCTACCAGTATCAGAAGAAAACCAGGGTGCATTTAAACTCCAGCACCTTTCCACAGTTTAACAGTAAATGGCCTATATTGAATAGCTGGCAACACATGCACTCTCCTTGTTTTCCTTCCTTGTTAAATGTTTCCTGGCATGGTGACAGGTAAAGCATAATACAGCTTGGCAATATGGCTTTTACATGGTGAAACAGCTCCTCCGTGCTACGCTAGAATACATATTACTGTGACAAGGGGCTTTATTCTGAATTATCTGCACATACTAAAAGCCAGTGGGAAATTGGAGGAGAGTTTAGTGAAAACTACATAAGATTTTGTTACTGCTGAGCGGAAAATTTTGGATGGAAATCACGGAGTGTGGGGCTTAATCACAGCTCCTTCTGCTCGGCACACTGTGTAAGGCAGCCCCAGCCATTAAAAATTCACTTGGGAAAGGTGGATGGTTATCCAGCATTAAGCATGTTTCTGTGGCACTGAATTCTTCAGATCGCTTGGGGAGGTAAGTCATCCACTTTTTAACTGACAGTGCTTGTTGATAAAAACAGTACAGAGAGCTGGATGGAGCACTTACACAAAGCTGAGAGGTGAGATAGACAGAGAGGATTTATCCTGTGGTGGGGGATCTGGTTAGCAATAAAGCAGTGCTGACTTCTAAGCATGGAAATGATCAGGTTATGCAATTATTTCTTAGCATGTATGTGAGGGATGGAGAGCAGAAACCCACCAAGCCTGGCTGCACTTCCTAGGAGACAATCTTCCCCAGAGCCACTGTTGTGCCTCACAGAGGCATCTTCACTTGGCAGCTCTCTGAAATGTTGGAGCCATTTTGCATTCCAAATTTATAAGACATTTTGTATCAGGAAGCTGCTGTTTAACAAAGGTCTTGCTTTCTCTGTGAACTGGAGATAAAATGCTAAAAACATTCTGACTGATGGAAGTTGTTTTTGAGAGCTTGAGCTGAAGAAAATGACCAAGAGAACAGTGAAATTTCTGAGCCAGCATGTTGTTCTGTTTCTCTCTCATGGACTCGTTTTCATACTCAAAATTTTCTTATTGCTGCTTTGCCCAGTCTATGGGAGGTTTCATGCAATGGTCATCACTGGGTTCTTAGATGCTTGTTGGCTTTTTCCCCTTGAAGTTTTTTTCTACTTAATATCAAAACAATGTGCTCACTTCATATTCTCAGATTTTTTTAAACTGATGTTGAAAAATTCTGTCTCAGATTATTGTCACCATCCCACACCCACTAGAGGCCTCAGACAATGACCTGATAGAGAGCTTGAAGACCAAGAGAATGTAAGTGTCCGACTGAATAGGGCCTAAGATAAAAAAAGAGTCTGTGCTGCTGTATACCACTTCATTAAATGAGAAGATTGTTGTCCGTACTGTCTTGGCTATCTCAGTCACCATGAAATCTCATAGGAAGACAGAAATAATCTCTCTGGTGTCCTCTGTAGAACAGGGTTGGAAGCACAATCAGAAATACTGAGGAAACTAGTGATTGTATTCTTCAGATGTTGTCTACCATTGGCCACACAGGGCATCCACCATGCAGGGCAGCCCAGTAAACTGGATAAACGGAAGTTAGTATTGGGAAGCAAGGATGAATAAAGGCAAAAAATGTTCTTTGCCATTACTGTTACATGAATCCTGGAGATTTGCATTAATGAGACATTCCAGAATAAATGCAACCGTGCCAAAAAAATGCAAGGGAAAATGAGAGAGCTGTGGTTCCTCAGCTATTTCTGTTGGATGCTTCTTAAGACCTCCAAGTGACTAGCACAGTTCTCACCAGTTGAATCTCAGCCCTGCAGCCTTCATCCGTGCTCCATGCAATATGACAGGGAACTGACCATCCTTTGAAGTCAGGAGACATATTTCACAAGTAGTCTGTCAGCAGAATTATTTCTGAGGCCTTTGATTAATAATGTAGGACATCAGTGATCTAGGAAAACTTTAACATCAGCACTGTACTTGGCTGAACAGAACAGCTGTTGACATCCTTGTTGTTGTTTCTTGGCTGAAGACAGATGTTTGTGAGGTTAGATGGAAAAGGCTAGAGTGTATGAACATACTGGAGTCAGTGGAAAGCACTCACCGTTTCCTTACACTTATGTGGTGACAATCTGTATTCCAGGAACTCTATTAGATTATAATTGCTCCATGGGTGGAGCCAGTGGCATCCCTTAGGAGCTGAGACACTCCTGATGCTTGTATGATGATGTCTGAATAGTCCTTGCATGGCAGAGAAAATACAAGTGCATTCAGGAAGAGCAATAAATATCATCAATTGCTCTACTGGATTAAATTTTTGAAGGGTGCTCTGGTCTCAGATGTTAATGGTGTGCTTAATTTTCCTTGAAAGGGTCGTGATAAACTCAGGAAAATATAATTCAGGGATGAGGCATAGTATCTGCTATTGAAGACAGGCTGGGTGTTCTTAATGGCTGAAAAAGACTGTTCAGCAGCAGATCAGGTGTGTAAAAATATGACCTCTCTAATGCTCCCAAGTTCAAAATTATTTGCTGGGTAAGTGTCGTTTGAACAACTTAGAGCTTCACAGTTTACTAAAGGATGTGTTTTGTATTCTGGTCCAAGTATGTCTACACCAGAAAATGCTTTTTCTGCCTCATCTGAAATGCCAAATGTGAGGCAAAATTTTGCTTCAAACTTCCATGAAAAGCTAAAGCTTCTCTATCCACAATAATATACAAACTACATAGTAAATCATCCTTCTGAAAACATTTCATCCACTTTGTATTTTCAGTCCAACGATTAAGGCCTTCTGTAAGTAAATCTCTTATTTCTTTCAGGGAACAAAACTGCCCTGAGCTCACAGACACTTTCACCTTGAGGATCCCATAAGAAAACAGTTCTGGGGATGGAGAGGTGAGAACACATGTCAGGAGGTGCTGGGGCCCTGCTGTTCTCAGAGCTGTCCCCTCAGACAGTCCCACAGAGAGAAACATCAAAGCAGGAAGCAAGTTTCATCCTGCAGAGGGAAGCACCTGTGCCAGAGGCATGCTCAGGAATGGTCAGACTATTACAGGTATAGAAAATTTGCTAGGATCAGTCTTCATTCACCTTCCTTCTTTCCAGCTTTATTTCTCAGGCTGTGAACTTCTCAGCCTGCACAGGAGCTGCTTCTATACCCACTAAAGAAGTCACTGGAGCGTTCTCTGTTCATGCTGTGGGAGTGGAGACTTTTACCACACTGCCCAGTTACACAGACAGGTGAACTCAAGATTTTAAGCATTAATGTGATAAAGTTGAGAAGTGGGGCTAGCAAGAAGTTTGGTGAGGGTGGTCATGATTTGCTGAAGGTCTTGAGGTGAAGCATGGCATGAACTTGGAAAGAAGCCAGAACAAGTAAGCTCACCACGGCTCTTGTGTTGAGAAATAACCTTAAGCACAAGACAGATCACTGTGCCCAGACTCCCGTGGCTCTCATATTGGAACCAGCACCATTACAGCATGGAAGGAGGTTAACAACCAACTCACTTCTCTGAGCCACTAGACACAAGGCAGAAACCAGCTGGAGGGTGCCCAGAGCTGCTCCTAGGCTACTGCCACAAGGGAAAAAAATCAACTTGTTTTGCTGCTGCAGATATGAGACAGGTTTGAAGGGGTTCACTGCTGTAGGACTAACAGCTCTTAAGCACTGATTAGCTGATATAGAATTAAGAATGCATTATCCAGTCCATGTGCCTTCTGATGGACTTTCAGAAAAAAGCACCCCACCACCAGGTGTAGGTGATGTTTGTTACTATGTAGGTGTTACTCAAAGATTTGAGAATTAAAGCATTTTTAAATTTGAATGTTACAAATTATTAGGGAGAATTAATAGAATTAATAGGTTTTTTAGAAGTTCAGTAAATTCTATTATTGAATCTGCTTTTGTGTTTTGCAGCATTAAACCAATAATTATCTTCCAGATACACAATAAAACACAACCAACAAAATAGAGTCCATCAGACTGTATCATCTACCATTATTTATCTATGTTTGTGCCACAATTTCATCACTTGATCAAATAATAGCAGATTCCACAATATGTCATTCACGTATCCCCAGTTTATCTATAATGATTTTCCTCTTGTCAGCTCATTTCTTGAACCTTTGCAGAATCTGGTTTCAATAGTACTATAAACAATCATCATTGCATTGTAAAACTGGAAACTCTCCACTAAAATAGTGTTTTGATCTGGGTTGCCATAGTAATAAGTCTGTGCTCCCCTCTTTGGAGGCCTTGTTATATGAAGTATCTGTGATTTGCTCAGAATGGCCCCAGTTCATCTGTCAAAGTAGGTTTTTCCTTTTTTAAAATAATGATCTAGAAAATCCCACAGTGGCAACAAATATTTTACAACCATAACGAGAAACATTGTATCACTCAAGCTTTGTAAATCTATGCCATTATTGCATTAGAATAAATCACTTTCCTTAGGTATATTACTTAGAAATATGCAATTCTAATTTTAGAGCGTGTATTCAATAGGGGGTATTTATTTTTATGTAAAGAGAATTATTAACTTTGACTTCAAAAATACATCACATGTCAGATTGTGTTTAGAGGCCCTGCAGCAAAAAGAAAAAAAAAAAACAACCCTGAAATTCTTTCTTATTTCTATCAAAATATCACAAATATCCAGTCAGCTTCAGATTTAGTTACTCTAGTCCATTCTTAGGTGCTGATTTTTATAATGAGATCAGATATTACCACAGACTTTACAACTGCACACTTAGATAAATGATATTCAGATTATATACTTGTAAAAATTAGAAGTCCTGAAAATACATCAGCGGCACTATGAAAATATATCATGATACATTATTTTAAGTAGAAATGTTCCAGTTGGTTACAGTAATTTGATACATGAACGATGATATTTCCTCCTGCAGGAATGAGAGTAAACAAACACTACATCAACACTCCAGTGACAGACTCCATGGAAAAAAGTGAGGACAGGGACCATATTTTACCTAAGACAAATGGTTAAGTTGGTGACTTTATGCAAGTTGCTACCAGCTACAGGATTACTTCATGTAACTCACTGTCACCTACTGCCTCCTAATACCTGACAGAGGAATATTAAAATCATCAGTGGGAGAAAGCATGGAAGGCATCTATCTCTTATTCAACGAATTCTAATTAAAAAGCAATTACCTTTCGGTGAGGACTCTGCAGCCTCAGGCCCCTCCTCACAGGAAATGTTGGTTGGCTCCTTGGCAAACAGAAGGAGATGAGCTGAGCTGCATATTCATATTTCCTTGCATTTTGCCAACCACTTAGTTCTGAGTAGTGCTAGATCATGGGAAGTCTTCGAAAATAGTTTTATATCATTTTGCCAAGTGGATCCCCAGAAGACGCTGTGGGGGCAGAGGTGCTACACATCTTCTGTTATAATTGACCTGGGCTTTGAGATTTCTCTGTCATGATGTATCCCAGGAAGGTGCATGACGGGAAGAAACTTGTTATTCCTCCAGCAGTGCCAAATGGACAAGATCAAGTAGGCCTGGGACTTGAAAAAAAAGCAAGAAATATTGACAGATAAGTAACCACTCCAGTAAATGACAGGCAGGCACAAGAAGCTTGATTTCCTTGGGGTTCAGAGGTAATCTATTAACCTTAAAACATTTCAGTGCAAATTTGATAGATTTTTTAAAATACAAAACGTAAGATGTTTAATTGAAATCATAAGATCTGTTTTGATTTCTTTTACTCCTTGCCAGATAGCAAAGAACAAAAATCTACCCATGACTGAAAAAGCTAAAGCCAGACTTAATCCAACCCAAAATATTTACTTATTAGATTACAAAAACTCTATCTGTAATATAGTTCAAGAACATTCAAGGTGTCCTCTGAGAAGCTGTCATTTTTTATGGCACTGTGACTGGCAGTGGAACATTTGTTTTGCAATTCTTTGGATAGTAGCTTATCAACAGCCAGGGAAATGCTAGGACAAATTAAGGCCAGCAAGGTGGGCCAAACTAATTAAGAGCAGAATTTGTCTCTTGAGACCACTGTCTCCTTCAGTGAGCCCAGTGCCAGCCCAGCCCATCCTGATGCATGTCCTGGGGCCCAGGAGCAGCAGAATTCTCGTGGATGCTGTGTACCCACACATACACACACACCTGGTCACACAGCCCACACTCAGGATGAAGCACTAGCTCTTCATGCTGGCATGATCCAGAACAGAAGGAATACAATACTTTGGATTTAGGCTCCATTACAGAGGCTTTCTGTAACTTTTACTTTGAGATGTTCTCATCTTCCCTCTGTTTGCAGCTGGGAATTCTCTTGCACTGAGAGGTATCCTCTTGGCCAGAAGCAGCTTTGCTGCCTTACCCGAAATTCTGTTGACATTTGGCTGAGGTTCCAGTTTAAAGAATCATTCCTGCTGTCCCCTGTGTGTCTCCCTGCTGAATTCTTGTATCCTGCAAGGCGCTCTGGGTCCACACTCGTGGCACAGCAAGAGCAGTGCTGTACATTGCCTCAGGCCTTGCTAAAGAGGTTGCTGGAACAGAGAGGGAAGTGGATGAAGAGGCCAAATTCCCTCCACCTTGCAACTCTCTAGACAGCTTGTATTCCTCCCACAACCTATTCTCATCTTCTGTTGCAGGACCAGCATGAAGAAAAAGCTTTAAAACAGCGGAACACAAAAGGAAAGAGAGGATGAATCACCTCGGCCTCCCCATGCAGTCTACCTCCAAGCATTCTTAATTGACATCTTCCTTGCTACAGTTTAAATGGATTACACTTTGATCTATCCACCCTTGAGAACAGATTATTTATATGAATTGAACACACAGCACAATAATTTCCTCCTTTCCTCCCATAATTTTTTGCATATTTGTTGAAGTCTGTTACTTTCTCTGGGTTAAATTACACCCCTCATTCAATCTTCCCAAGTAGATTATGTTTTCCAGACCACTGGCTCTTTCTGCTCTTATCCTCTGGACAGTGTCTTATTGATCAGCTGCTTCTGGAGATTAGTCCCTTGTTCTGCTGTCACAAGCAGCCAAGTAAGGTAACAGTTGGTCCTGGAAATGAGTTATGTAGATGAAAGAGAGAGGTTTGGTGCTCACTGAGGTTGGTGGAGGCTCACAGGAAAGATGATACAGGTTTGGTCCCACAGATCCATTTTTTCAAAGATGGGGTTTAATTCTGGATGGATCAATACTTTCTGGCAAGATTCCAACATATGCGCACCATGAAGTACATGAGTACAGTAATTTCACGACTATAAGGTGCACCCTTTGGACTAAAATTTGTGTCTGAACCCGGAAGTACGCCTTATAGTCCGGTGCACCTTATATAATGCACAAAGTTGCGAAATTTACCAACCTGGAAGTGCGAGCCACGAGCCAAGCCGCGAGGGTGGGTGGGACCGGGCAGGCGTGGGCAGCTCCCGGCCAGCAGGAGCCACACGGGGAGGGAGTGGGCAGCCCCGCACCGCCGCAAACTGCGGGCAGCCTGGCGCCGCCCTGAGCCGCGGGTAGCCCCAAGCTGCCCCAAGCTATGGGCAGTCTCGAGCTGCGGGCAGTCCCGAGCCGCCCCAAACCACAGGCAGCCCCGAGCCGCCCCGAACCACTGCGAGCCGTGGCAGCCCTGAGACGCCCTGAATCACAGCAACCCCGAGGTGTGAGCCGTGGCCGCCCCAAGCCCCGCCTTGCCAGCTGGGGGCGGGCGGGAGTGCCGCGCCTGTGCACGGGAAGGACGCTTGGGGCTGTGTTTAAAGGCTATAGCAATCTGTGAAAAATGTTTGCAAATTGAGCACCTGCCAGTAAACTCCACGATCACGGCATTCCGTTACTAATTTGTTTCTTTGTTGCACGCAGCACAGATCCTCGCTGCAAAAAAAAAGTGTGCCTTATAGTCTGGTGTGCCTTATAGTCATGAAATTACCATAATTCATTAAAGTTAAGGAAACACAATGTGTAGATTCAAACTTATGCCTGTATTTTACAGAAACAGGAACTGCCTACAACATACTTACAAAAAATCCCCAAAATACTGCTTATTTTTAATATTTTAGTTTTAATTTTTTCCCTGGTTCTATTTATACATTAATAAAATTAAATTATATTACCTTTTGATATCTTCTCTTTTTAAATTACGTGACCCCCAATTCTCATTTATACCAGGAATGCTTTTGGCTTGCTCTTGATAATAGCATGTAAATTAGATACAATAAAATATACTCCCACCTAAATGTCCCTCTGCTCTGTCACAGTGATGTAACATAGCATTGGTGTAAATGAATCATGGACCTCAACTTTGTAGATCCATTTTGATTTTTTAAGCTTAACATCTTAGCATGATGCAAGAGCAGCTACAGTTGTATTTCCAGTAAACTGTTATTATATTCATAATGCCATAACAGACATTTTCAGAAAATAGTAATGTAGGTTTTTCAGTGCATAATTTGGTGGCTTTGGGAATATTTGAAGAGGGAATGTGTTGGATCTGGATTCTGAAATATACTTTAATACCTACTTGCTAATTACTGCTGGGCCATCCAGAACGCTCTGCAGTCACTTTATGAGAGTTCTCTCTGACCCATCCCACACCTTCCATCAGCTCAATGTGGACACAGCATTATTCAGTTTCCTCATGCTGTGAGGGGTTAGGTGAGGCAAAGGCTCACACACCAGAGTCTTATCCTAGCTCCTAAATCTTCTTTTGTCCACCTGAAGTCTCCTAATTGTAACACTGAAGAACATAATGGGAAAAGAGTATCGACTTGTTTAATTTCAAACAGGCTATGTGAACTATCTTTACAATAACTACGTGTTTCAATAATTTATAACTGTGATGCTATACCTGACAAAATGAGTCACATAACTAGAGCAATGTGCACTTTAAGTTTAAAGTCAAGGTCTTCCTTGCTCATTTTAATGACTTCTCTTGTGCACAAGATATTAATATTCCTGTGAGCAAACATAGCACTGACTCATTAATCAATAGGGGCTGGCTCCTCTACATAATAACAATAGCCATACTAGATAATTAACTTTTGTTCCATTTGCTTTAGTTTGTACATAATTTCCAGTGGCTGACACTGGATAATAAAAAGCTTTGCAGATGACAGACACCTTTTAAAATCCTTTTTACTAGTTTTGGGAAATGATCCACACCTACTGATATAAGTAAAATACAATGTAGGTGTCTGTGTGTGTCCATGCCATATTTAAAAGGAGGCAACTGACAATAAATAAAAGATCTAATAAATATTGTAAGGCTTCAGTGAGTCCTGCTGTTAAATTGTAGCATAGTGAAAGATTTGCATTTTCCTGTCATGTAGTTATAAGGCAGACTAGAGATAAAGGGATGTCTACAATTAAATGAGTATTCTAGGCAACTGGCAGATTTCCTGAGTCCATACTGGGATAAGAAACACAGATGTTTCTAAACCAGCTTTTTTCCTTGAACACATTTTAAATTTCAGGGTGAGTTCAGTGAAGGCGGCAACAGCAGAAACTCTACTGCAGCCCTGAGAGACTTACCATGGGGTGAGGTACAACACTGTGCCGGAACACAAAGGAAAAGGTAACTTTAAATCCAGTCCTTTGGGTTGCTCATTTTGCAGGGTAGCTCCACAGGCAGCTGCAGCAGCTCCTTCCAGGAGCCCATGGGCTGTGGCACAGGGCAGGGACACACAGCATGGAAAGCAGAACCCCCAGAGCACGGGCACTCACTGAGTGCCACTGTGAGGCACCAGGGAGGGATGGCTCTTAGCACAGATCATCGCTGTCTTTGCTCCCATTGTTAGGGATTCTTAGTAATTGGAGATGTTACTTCTGCCTTCTTCCTTCAAACAAACAAACAACCCAAAACACACAGAGAGACAACTTGGTGTCATTAGCAGAGCAGGCTGAAGAGGGAGAAATCTGCTGTGTGCAGGACGTGGAGGGTTCATAATCCACTTTTCTTCCAAAGTGAAAGTAATTTTTTCTTTGAAAATAAAAGAAATCTCAAATCACCTAATGCTTTCTTTTGACATTTTACATGTTTAAATTGTTTTCTCATGTGGAATATAACATGGCATCAAATAAACCACACTTGAGTGCTTTGAAAAGCAAAACCTGAAAAAGTATATTTCATAGATATCAATCTGTCTGACAAATAATGAGTTTCTGCCACCTCTATATTTCTTCTTGACTGATATGGGTTGTTGGGGAAGTCAGCCTGGCATTCTGCAGTTTCAGAGATCATGGAAGTGCATTTTCTGAAGAAAATAATGTCCCACTGATTTTCTTTAACTGGATACTTAACTGTAGACATTAGCTCTGAAATAAATGTGCTTATAATCCACTGTGGAAGACACAGTTCAGTATAACACACCTATCACTGTTCTCATCTGTAGCTGCTGTTTCCTTTGTGATACTGAGTGTTGCAGGGCCAGGTACTTGCCTGTGTAAATCACTGCAGCTCATTGTCACTAAATGAGCTGCCATGATTTGCCCAGATGAAGATCATCCCTTAGATGTGATGTTGATAAAGTACCCTCACCAACGTGAGCATGAACTATTTGTGAAATGTTTCTGCCTTCAGGATCAGAGATGAAGATAGCTATCACCCTTATTCACACAAAACACCCCATGCAGAGACTGCCTTGATTAAGCCTTAAATCAAAAGGTAAAGCATGTGAAACAAAGCAGCCTCATACACCTGTTAGGGGAAAAACAGAGGCTACTAAGTGAGCACCTATTTGCATTATACAGTATGTTCTCCAGCAGGAATAAAATATACTGCAAGTCAATGGTCCGTCAGCTTCTATATAGAAGGGAAAACATTCTTGTGTTCAAAACTGTGGAAATATCAATATTTCAAAAGGTAGTTTTACGGTTCATTCAAGCACTGATAAGAAATCATTACACTTTTTAAGAATATTGATGATTATGGAGAGGCATTTAATGGAGGGAAAGCCTTTCTTTGCAGTTCGTTAGTTTGTGCATGTCTAATTGACTCTTCAAGACTCTTTTGCCTGAAATACTAAACACAGTTTTAACTAGGTAATTTTTATAACAGTTATAAGCAAACATCTCCACCTTATAGAAATTTCTTTTCTGTATCTCCCCAATGAGTACTGTCAAGTTCTAGACAGAGTTCAATGCAGGAAACACACGGAAAATCAGCACTTAAATCTAGGCTACCCAAGGAGCTGATTTAGTAGATTAGACATTAGGTTTGGAATATATCGTGGGCTCACCTCTTTGTCTATCAGGATTGGTTATGAGGATTGATTCTGTGGCAGCTGTTAGATCCTGGTTTAGTTATCTGGGCACTAGGAGTGGGAAAAAAAAAGGTGAAAAACAATGTGTAAGAACTCTACCAGCTCCAGTAGCACAAAACAATGCAAAAGTACCCACTGACCTGCCTGAAAGATCCCTGTCCCCAGTGGGGTTGTGTGGACACTCCCTCTTGAGGCTTTTCCCACTTAGCAGGCTCTGGGCTATCTAGGGCAAGAAGAGGATTATGGCACAGCTGAAAGCACAGGGGTAGCTGTGCATGTGGAAGGCACTGGCTGGGCTCTGCAAAACAGTGTCATTAAACATGACCTCCGAGGCTATTGCAAACTTCTGTGGTATACAATCAACTATTAAGTCAATGAAATCACTTGTATCGAAGACATTGTGACACTGTCTGAGCATGGGAATGAAAATAAAAAGACAGCCCTGCATGTACATATGGTCATGGTCCAGTGCAGTAAGTGTTACTGCTTGGTTTGCTGAAGCATACTGGACAAGCTTTAGAGCTTGTTATTTTTGCAAGAAGTACAGTGGAGGAAATATCTGATGTATATTTTAGTAGAAAATACAGTCAGAACCAAGGCAAATGTAAGGCAAATGTTTTGCGGTTTCAACATCAAAAATGACACTCTGTGCAAAACTCCTGTGATTACAGATATATGTCTCCCCCTGTGAATATTTCTCTTTTTTATTCACCTTGGTTCTTGCCCCAGAAGATTGGAAGCAGAATTAGGGGCCTCTGTAGAGAGACATTTCTAGGCCCCATTTTGCTGAACCAACAGATGTGGATCATTGGGATGACTCTGACAAGCACAACAACTTTTAGTTGCTTAGTGGCATCCAGAGCCTTTGGGGATTTACCCAAAATTAGTGAGAAAAGCTGTGCCAGCCTTATCAGCTGGTGTGCTCTGGTCCTCTTTGCTCCCAGTTGGGTCTGGAAGGCATCATTCACCCCTGCCCCTGCTGGGCCAGACGTGGCAGCCAGGCAGAGGTAGCAGGGCACAGCTCTCAGCAGCTGGCCCTGCCTCCCTGCCAGCTTCCACGTGGACACAAATGCATGGAGATCCCCTGCTGGCTGCAGAGCCCATGGGGCTTGGTGCCACCTGGGGTAAACCACATGGGACCCTATAGGCCATCAGGTATTTTTCAAAAGGATCCTGGAGTCCAAAATAACATGACCCCATAGCCTGCCTATGCTGAGCTTTTGTCATTTTTTTTCCAGTTCCTTATTGTAATAATATTATGTGAGACTGGATGATAGCACCAGGCATTTGTCTCCATATTTAGCTGGAATATTTAGCTGGAGTGCATTATCTAAGGGAAAAGAACACAGAACTGTCCTTGTTGACTTTTGTACTCTCTAAACCCTTTTAAATTTAAAAAGAAGGATTAAGACTCCCCCTTGAAAAAAATAAAAAAACCCCAACAAACCAAAAAACCCCACCCCAACCAAACAAATCATAAATACCAAGGGGATTACTCCATCTGTGATATTATTACTCACTTTCTGGTTTCTACCAGGTGGTAGGTCAGGCTGCAGAAATGTTCTCTGTTAACAGCAATAAAGTTACTTTACTGATCTTCAAATTCTTCCTTAAAAAACTCTACTTGACCTATTACCAAAAGAAGAGAGATGTTTAGGGAGCTGGCATGCTTAAGACTGCAGGTTTTGGGGCTTTCTCTTGTCCCAACAGAGCTGAGCATGTTTCCTTGTCCCCTTGCCTCTTCCAGTGCTGGCAGCCATCAGCTCTTTGGGGCTCTGAGTTTCATGGTCAGGGCCAAGCACAAGCTGCTCCCTGTCCATAAACGGGACATAAGTGTTACCTTCAAATGAAGAGTGACTGGAAAGGTTTGGTGAACCAAGTGTGGGATCCTTGTCCTTTCCAGTGCATACTCATGACAGTGACACCAGTGAGTGTTCCTGAACCAGGGCAGGAGTTGGACCCATGTTTTCCACTGCTTGCATCACACACACCATCCCACAGCTGCCAACTTTGCAGCTGCCACCTCTGCTGCCACAGGCTGGCTTTGAATATCAGAGCCTCAAGAAGCTGAACTCTTTTGCGTTGCTACTTAAACCACCTCTGGGATTGCTCAGCTCTGGTGAAGCAGCATTCTGCTGTTTTATGCAGTGGAAGTCCCAGACCCGAGCAAAAGTCCATTAATGGAGAAAACTAGATTTCTTTTAATGTGCTGCATGAGTTCTCAAGGCACCTCTTTACTTACAGATGAGGAGTATCCCCTTCTTCGGAAAAGCCAAATAGAAGTGTGCATGTGCTGGGTGTGATCAGGGATTGCAGCCAGATTCCCTACCCTCCTGCCTGGTTTTAGGCATATATGGTTAGATTCTTACTCTGATTCACACAAAACCCTGCATCTCTCACCTGATTGCTGATATTTTTTAAAAATAAACAGACTCTTATCTTTCCACATTCAAGTCGCTGTCCCCAGAAGTGTCCATGTAAAGATTGGTGTTGCCTACCAGCAGCTGCAGAAATGATAAATGAAGATGTATCTCTACTTCGTCTATCTGTAGCTGCATTAGCATCTGTTGGTTGTTAAGAAAATGTAGTGCCCTCATCAGGGGGTTTAATACCACTTAAAATTTTACCCAGATAATCCACATCAGGATTAGTGACACTGTGAATTAAGGATTTGTCAGCAATAAACATGGTTACCCTCACCAAGGACCATTATGAGAGAATGATGCCTAAACCTGCACCTCTGCCACACGTGTATTAAAAATGTCCTGCTGACAATGCTGTGTGAAGGAGCCAATTCTTTCACACTCCAAAAAAAGTTCCAGCCTTAATATATTCTTATAGGACCTGTTGTAGGCTATTGAGGCTATGTAAATCCATCAAGGGCTTTTCTTACCCTGCAGAGATTCACTGTAAGGAAATGCATGCCATGCTCTGCTGGGTGTGGATTGGGAAAAGCCCTTTTAGGGACATTCATCAGGGAAGTGAGCCAGGCAAGTAGGAGTTTACTGCCTTATTCTGACTCAGTCAATCCTTGAGATGTTGTATTTTAGGAACATGCCACTAGCATTATGTTGTGAATTTTGGAAGAAAAGATTGTCTGATTGTCTGTCTTTACCTCCTTTGTCCCAGAAGAGTTGTCCGTGTAAAAATAGGTTAAATATATTTACTCCCTCTTCCCAGTTTTATCTGCTGAGAGGAAGAATGTTCTGCAGCTTCAGACATCTCCTGCAAAGAGGGAACACACCCCCACGTTTGCACAGTGGCAATATGCACAGGGACCTGTTTCAAAATGAGACATTTTGGAGGACACAAAGTGGGGTGGGCACAATATCTCTTATGACCCCCTGTGCAACAGCTTGGAAGTGACCATTCCCTACACTGAAGTGAGGCATTATTTTATTTGTGATACCTTAAAGCCTGTACAAAGTGCAAGTTCTAGGCAGAATATGCTGAAACTGAAAAAAGTAGACAGATTTAAATTTTACTCTGGCTAGTTCAGCTAATCCCTGCAAAACACGAGTACTGCCAACATTAATTTTTCATCCAGCTAACTCATATTGAACATATCATCACTAGTTACTTAAAATTGAATCTATTTTTAATAGAAAAATTGATACTGGAATATGAAACATGAAGTAACACATCATTGTTCTGCACAAGACTAAGCTTTTAAAGATAGCATTGTAGACTAGAAACAGAAAAAGGTAAAAGGTTATTTCCAACATTAAAAGTAATCTACATGTTCACCAAAGCCTAGATCATCTCAAAGCAGTAATTATTCACTGACTGTAGAGAGCCTTATTGTGATATTTGCTGTATGTTTATTATTCATCACAGCAGATTATCACAGGATTACTGCAACATATTTTCCCTTTCAGTAAAATCTTATTTTCAGGTAATCTGGACTTTTTTGTCCCCCTTCACAAAATCTGCTTTCATCAGCCTCCAAGCCTGACTAATAGCCAGTTACTTCAGTTTCTACATGATTATCCTTTCTTGCATTTTATACAAAGATATCTAATTTTTTTTTTTTCTGTAATGCAAAGCATACTTTTAAAATTCATAGCCACCAAATGTGTGTGCATTATAGCAAGAATGGCTGCTTCTCTTTCATACTACAGGGCAAACAGCCAGACTTTAAAGGTTTCATAATTAGGGACTTTACCAGATTGTAACTGAAGATGTATTTGCCTATTTTTGCTGTAAAGTCAATTATAAATATGCAAAATTCAAAGTGTGAGTGACCAGGCCACACTTAGCAGACATAATAAGACTGCAGCCAATTAAAACAGAAAAAGGTTGAGTTCTCAGTTTTCTGCCCAGTGTGTTTCTGATGATGCCACAACAACAGCTGTGAACTGCCAAAGTCATCCCAGAGAGGTGGCTCAGTCTAGCCCCTGCCAAAACGAAGGATTTGCCCTAAAAGCCAGATGTTCTTGCTGCAATTTCCCACATAGAACTGACAAAATGGTTGCTCAGCATATGTGAATCCTTAAACCACCCAATAATTTCTTTATAAGAATATCAGTCCCTTGAAGATTCAGCATAAACAGACAGGAGGACAAACAAGTTTACACCACTAAAATCCTGAAATTTGTGCTTTTAATCTTTCTAACAGGACTATCTGGGTATATTTTTGTTAATTGAACACTTGAGAACAGTAATTGAAACAGTATATAAATACTGTTTTTATTCTTCTCATAATATAATCATTACGTGAGAAACACTAAACTAGACATTTGACTTTATTGATCTTTTCATGGACTAACAGTACAGGGAGTCATTTTCTGCCTAGGCTAATTAATTGATAGACTAATTCATTGATCAGGTTCTCCATAGCACAGTTGGTATTGACAAACACTGAATCTTTTTCCATCAGTTGTATTAGTTTGCACCAATTACTTTGTCTGTTTCACTTAAGCAATTACGATAGCTCAAAAGCGACAATCAGATTCTCAGCTGGTGTAAACCAGGCTGAAGACAGAGAGCTGTGCAGTTTCACTCTGTTCATTTTTCTGACTTTTAAGGTTTAACAGTGAGCTTTAAAGCACCCAAAACATCAAGTTTATCTGAGGCAAAAACCCATCACATTAGCTAAAACATGTTCATCATAGCAATGAATAGCAAACATGTTAAAGGCTTATGGATGACTTTGCTCAAAAGTTATACACAGCCTTAGAATGCTATCAGGTGCTAAGCAAGGTACCTGTGGATACAAATAAGCTTTGGAGTCACATAAAAGTTAGATGCTCAATAGACTCACATTTTCCATACCTAGGTTATCTGTAAATCAGGTCCTCAGATTATCTTGCTTCCAAGCAGCCACTGCCTTCCCAGTGCATAGAACATATCCATTTCATTATATGCAAAATCTCCATTTAGACACCTGTGATTTAAAAAAAATATTCAACTTGCTGAAGGATTTTAGGAGAATGTAGTGCTTTGTGCAGGACTTTCTCGCTTCTGGATCACTGCTGAAAGCATGCCTGGCTATGGACACTGCTGCTCCATCTATTGAGGAGAGCCAACAAAGACAGAGGATCACCAAAATACTGCCAATAAAAGGAAAAGAACCATATGGGAATTTAGTAACTTCTGTGAATTTTCAAAATAAAGACTAAGTAAAAATAGGTAAATTGAACTGATTGTTCTCTGCATAGATTTTCCTTAAAAAATATTTTTCAGGTAACCCAGGGAGTCACCAGAGCACATGGTTGTTACACAAGAAGGAGACACTGTGGTGATTTTTCAGCTAATGATGAAGAAATTAGTTTCTTTTAAGAAACAGGCCATCTCTGTCAAGTTGGCCAGTGCTGAAAAATGTAAGTCCATTAATCTCTGGTCTGCTTCTCCTAGAGTATTACAGAAAAAATGGGCCTGTGCAGGAAGCAGTCTTTGTGCTTTGGATCCACCTCTCAGCTCTGAATAACTGAGAATTCATTAAATACAGGCATTAACAGCTAGTCCTTTCTTTTAAAGTCTCCAATCACTTTTTCTCATCTTTGCATGCAAAAATAAAAAATTATATACTCTCCAGAGACACCAGCAATAGCAAGAAGAAGTCATCAAGACTAAAAAAATTTTGCTGAGGCAGTTTCCACACTCTGCTCCAAACCCAATTACTTCCTGTGCTTGACATGCTCATGGAAGCTTCCCCTTTGATGCATGGTATAGGATAAAATAAAGTGCATGTTCTTAATTAAAATGAGTGTTATTCCCTGCCACGATTGAAAAGAAACTTCTATGTGTGCCCTGTCAGTGATATTTCCATTTGCCTCAAACCCATGTGGATGCCAACACACAGGTTATATTTGTAATGTTTCTGCCTGACAAAGTAACCAGAGTACCACATCACACAGTGTATGAACTCCACAGGGAAGAGAGGCATGTGCAGGCAAAAGTGGATATGGAGAACAGTCACATAGTATGATCCTCCTAAAAAAATGCTTTGTGCCCTTCACGCAGCCAGAGCGAGCGATTTGCAGCACACAATTCAATGACATGTAATTAAAATCAATAGAAAATTGACATTACGAACCCAAAACAAATTAAAGCACAAATATAATCTCTGATTGTCATTCTGGCACTTGAAATGGAGAATTTGCTATGGAAATATACTGTAAATAGGCTGATACACACATATATGGATATACATATATTGGATATGTCTCAAGCAATCCTTCTTTATGTTTTACAATTATGATTCCTTCCCTGTGAAAAGAGATGATCTACCATCTTCTTGGCTTATTTTCAGTATAAAGTAACCTGGTCTGACTCTGATCACATGCCAGTTTTAAACAGATAACTTTATCCTAGTGGGATTTTTTTTTTTATGAGTGTCCTAACACTTGAACAACAATATAATTTCATGCAAGATCAGGTCATGCAGATCTGATGTCTCAGAACTTTGCAATTTTCCATTTTGAATGTTCTGTTTTTCATAAAGAGTTGTAGAACATGCAAAAGCAGAATAAATCTATCCTCATATTTTTCTATTATTGATATGCTATTATCTGTAGTAGTTACATATGCTGCAGGGGAAACAAATTATTTGAAATGCTATTAAACTACATTTTTCTTACCTAAACTCATGTTGTCATGTATCTGAACACAATATTGTCAAACCTCTGAAACTGCAGAACATCCCGGGAAAAGCCATGCCAATGGTGGTGTTTTATCCTGCTGGAAACGTCCTCAGCTCACAACTTCATTGGACCCAGTTGCACACTGCTCTTGTTTACATGTGAGATCAAGGGCCTTCCATTTATTACCCAGTTTATTTTTGCAGAATCCTTAAACATATGAGGCTGATATGGCCTTTAGTTACCACTGACCTTGGCATTGTCAGCAGCAATAGTACTGGTCTCTGGTTCAACTCCCTGAATTCTTCCACACCCATGTTCCATTGCGGTTCATCCTGGATGCAGTGAAGTCTTGCAGAGCTTCCAGCATTTTCAAACTGGTCCATCTCACCTGGAGAGCTCCTGAAGATGGCACCTTCACAGACAGACAATAGAGTCTGGTTTATGTCAGATACAGCATTTTGCAAGTGTGGCATTATTACCAATAAAACTGTCTGTGCATTTTGAGTCAATCAACTGTGGTCTTCCATAGACTGCTTAAATTTTTTTAAAAAATTAAACAAAACCAGAACTGATTTTTTTGTGACATTGAAATCATTCAACAACCGACAACTGATGGGGTCCTGAGTAACTTCATCTAGTGAGGCAGGGGTTTGGAACTAGATGATCTTTAAGGTCCATTCCAGCCCAAGTCAGGCTATGGATTAATATCTGCAGATTAAAGACTGTTATTTCCCACTCCAATCACAATGGGCAGACTCTTCTGTATTGTTCATGCTATGATCTCTTAGCTCCTTTTAAACACCTGCTCTTGGCCCAGGTCAGAGTCAAGACATGGTGATTTAGGATGATTGTCTCTGTATTTCTAGGGCTTTGGTCACAGGGTCACCTCCTGGCATGGACAGAAATGGCAACCACCTGTGGCACCACACTTGCAAACCCATGGCCATTGAAACTGGTCCTTGCCAGTACCTGGATTACCCCACAGCAGGTGTTTGGATATGCAGGATTGTGCTGCTGCTGCCACCAAAGAAACTCCACTCTATTGTGTTGGAGATACTCCTGGGGACAGAAGCCAGCTCTGCTCCTTTGCCCTCCACCACCTTCTATGGGATGCAGGGCTGGGCTAACACCTTGCCCCAAACCCTCATTCTTGGGGTGACAACATTCGAGTGTGCCAGCCTTGCTGAGGAGCTTTGAACCAGCTTTGGCTTTCACACAGTGTCTGCAACTCATCAATTAGCCCATGGCTGAGAAGTGCAATAGTCTAAGATTTAGAAAGTGTCCTACAGAGAACTGGTTGTATCTAGTTATTCTGCTATGTCTTTGTTCAGAATCTCTACAGAATGACCTCATTTTCATTCACAGCAGGAATAAAACCCTTACCCTAAGGAAATCTTAGGGTCCAGCTTCATTTCATGCTCCTCAGTTGTAATCATAGGCAACAGAAACATTCCCCTCCCTTTTTTTTTTTAATTTGCTGCATAATTTCAAAATATTAAATTTTCCTACAAGCCAATAAATTACCTATAGAATCTGACATGAAATTCCAAACTTGGTAATTTCCAATACCTGATTATTAAGATTTAGTACCAGTTGTTTCAGCAGAAATCACAGGTCACCAAAACCCCCAAATGTTTAAATGAATTATATCTCAACATATTACAGTCCTCATGCTTCAAAACAATGCTCAGAATCTGCCAGAAAAGCAACATGATTTAAATGTTTTATTTACCATTGCAGTTTCCACCAGGAAAGTTCATTCTGTCTTCAGAGTGACAGTAAGAAGCAATTATTGAAAAAGGTACACAGTCCTCTAATTTAGCTTTCAATAGTTGATGAATGAAATAGGAAGTGTTAACACTAGGTCACAGAAAAGTCATTTTGGTAGACTTCTGCTCCCCTCTGACAAGTAATACAGTGAACAAGGGTGGTTCTACACAATGTCTATTCATGCAAAACTTGGTTTCTTATTACCATTGAACACAGCAGAAATCTGCCTCCTCACTCTGAGCAACTGTTTCTCAATCAATAATTAAGTAACTTTAAGGTCTAGATCTATAGAAGGATATTGATATTTTCACTGAAAATGAATCAATATGAACAGGGTAAAGCATCTGAGTAAGCCTTTTTAATGGCAGTGTTTTGGCTGTGAGAAGTAAATTAATTGATTAAATGAATGGCAAATATTGGACAACCAAAGTAAATCTTTTCACACTTCCACAAACCTTTTAAGTAACTCATTTAAATTCTTTTCTCTGTTTCCGTCTTTTTTCCAAATTTGTGTTGTTTTAATAGAACTTACAGGCCTTCCTGTGAGTATGTAATGCAAGTTATGTCTTTTTTAATTGTACATTAATAAGTAGAGGTCAGATGAGTTGTAGCAAAGGAGAAGACCAAGCTGAGACTTACGGAAGGAAGGGCACTCTGTGGTGACAGACTGTGAGGGGTCCTGCTGGAAAGCCACAGTGAGAGAAGAAAGATCTACTGGAAGACTGCAAGGGAAAAATCTAGTGAGAGATGGGAAGTGGTAAGGGATAGGAAAACACATTCTCACCTTTGGTTTGGTGGACAAGAAATAGCTCTGGATAGGTCTTTTCTACCATCTTCTTAAAAAAACGTATCTGTGGCAAGTCAAACT
Organism: Catharus ustulatus; assembly: GCF_009819885.2. NCBI lineage: Eukaryota > Metazoa > Chordata > Aves > Passeriformes > Turdidae > Catharus > Catharus ustulatus. Next base: position 17,117,435 of record NC_046229.1, on the reverse strand, counting down.
TAGTAGAACTGGACACAAGACAAAACTTTCTAGCAGCTCCCACAGAGATGCCTCTACTGACAAACCTGTCAGCTCCTAGACACCCTGACCTGACCAGAGTATGGGCTTGTGCAAGGACTGTGCTCTAGGAGAAACCAGAGGTGCCCCATTTTCTGGGGGTGAATCTGCTGCAGTTTGCTGCAGGTTTGGCCACGAGGCTCAAGCCATGAAAGAGCTGATTCTCACCAAGCTCTGTTGCCTCTACTGCCCTCTCTGGAAACAACAGCAGAAGCTGCTGGCCTGCAAACCCACTCCAGTGATTCACATGACAGAGTAAATCTCCAGAAATCACTGGGCCTCCAGGGTTGATTCTGCCTCTAGAGCTTGATGAGAGTGAGCATTTTGCAGCTTCTTGAAGTAGGACTGTGTCTGGAGAGCCACAGTTTGAAAAACTCCCCAGCAGTGGGAAAACCACTGCAGTCTGTCAGTGAGATCACTGGGGCTGGGAGAGTCTTTCATGCCACTGGGGCAACCAGGGACAGCAGTGAAGAGACCAGGAGAGACAAAAATAACTGATTTCTTCCACTCACAGTTCTATCTCATGTTCTGAGCTAACAAATTCAGTTCAAGGCAATGCTATTTTAATTGCTGGGAACAGGTACAGTACAGCCTCATCCAGGCCCATCCCAAGATCAAGAAGGGAGCAGAAACCAAAGTTAGGGAACCATTCTTCAGGTATGTTTGCTGTGCAAAGAAATGCAAATGGGTAAGTGGGACACAGAGATGTCTTTATTTCTCCATACATCTTCCTAGTGACTATGAAGTGAGCTTCCCTCAATTCCCTAGCCTTTCTTTTTTCCACCTTTGTTCCCTTTTACCCTTTTCCTGTTTTGCATTCATAGTCTTTTACCATTAAACAATGATTTCTTTAATTGTAAAGAAGCAGGTCAAAGAAACCTAAGCCTTGCGCTGGCCCTTTGTATCCAGCTGTCAAGTGGCAGCTCCATTCTTGGGCCATTATTTGTGTTGCTGGTCATAGAATATCTCTTCACTGCCCCATAGGTCCTGCAAGCTATTGTTGGGACATCAATTTTCTGAAAATATTTTTGAGTTGGGTGTCTTTTTCATTATCATTATTAAATGGACAAACATTCTCATTTGTAAAGGTTAAAACTCCACTTTTTGCATCTGTCTCTGCCCTTTTTGAAATTGTATGTCCCCTGTGGTGCGCAGCTCAGAAGTGTTCACTTATGTACTGGTAAGGAAAAATCCCCAAGAAACGTAAAGAATGAATGTGTGGCAGAATGGGAAATACTGAACTACAATAATTATCTCTAAATTGCACAAAGTAGTTGCATGATACAGGCAGACCCCACTTATAAATAAATATTAATCTACCTTGCATTTAAAATTGAAAATTAATGTTGTAGAGGGCACACAATCCACTTCTTGGTGTAAAAATGTTTTCCCCTTTCTTTTTTTAATCAACACTCAGCACTTTGAAATCATGTCCCATTTTAAGCACTTAAGATGTGACTGGTTTGGTTATTTTAAAGAAAATCCTATTTAATATTTATGCAACAAAATCTGATGATTCCTGATGTGTTTCCATTTTAATCAGAATCTAGTATCATGATTCTAGTGAAAATGTGTGCCTCTGTAGCTGTTGAATATGGCACAAAAAATGTCTAGCAGGGCAGATAGACATGAATTCCCTATCCCCAAAATGGTAAATGTCACATTGCCTGACACTGATAAAACTTTGTTATTCTTAGACCCCAAATTATGAACTAATTAGCCAACATTTACAGCTCCCCAGACTGCCTGGAATATTATTTCACAGACTGCCAGATCTACATGAGCATCAGGAAAGAAAATAAAAAACAAAGCCGAAAGCAGTGGGAGAAAATCTAGGTGAAAATCTAGATGTTACCTCTTAATGCAGGGTGGGGAAATTTTGTCTTGCACAAAGTCTGTTCCCACCCTACGCCTGCATCTAGACAGGGCTGGTGTGAGCCCCTTCCTGGCCACTTCCTAACAGCCTCAGCCTCCAGCTGCAATGCTAGATTTGGAAAGCTGTGTTGAGTTCAGCTTTGGTCCCCTTGGTTTTGGCTTTCCTAAATCTATTTATGCTCACTCAGTAATGTATGGCAGTGAGGGATTCTCCACAGTGCTTGAGAGCAGGAGCCTGTGCTGCACCTTTGCTCTGCCACCTGGCAGTCCCCGTCTCCTTTTGGCTGCTGCTGAACACCAACGCATGATTGCAAATCTCTGCACTGCCAATTGTCTGGGAACACAGAGATCACTCCCTCTTGTTCTCCACAGCTGGGCCAAGCAGCTGAATTTGCTGGGGCAGCCAAAAGCACGGAGGCACTTTGCTGAGTACCTGCAATAGTAGTAGCTATCACCAGTAGAAATTGTACCGGTGACACATGAGCTGCATGGTGCTCCAAGAGGTTCACTTCCAAGCAGGGAGATCTGTGGCATGACACAAGATAGGGGGTGAAGGGCAGCTGGCACAAATCAGCAAGAAAGAATGAGTTGGAGTTGATGTAAAAAGCACATTGAGGGGCATGAAAGGAAGGATATTGCCCTGGATTCTATCTATGTTCACAGACTTGTCTGCATGGGAGTTTTCTGATCATCTGTTATGGCCTTCTCAGCTATATGCAGATCTTTCTCACCACCTGTCCCTCATCCTGTGTGTGAACTGTATCATGAAGACAAATTAATTAGCTGGTCATTTTCCCCAGGATTTTTTTGGTGGAGAACAGAAAATAGTATGGTATGAGTATAAAAACCAATTTTTATACTTGCTGTAAAATTCATTAAAACAATGCTTTTTCATTGTACTTCAAACATGGTTCTCAGAGTCTATAAACAGCTTTTGTTTTTAGTCAAATGAAATACTGTGCAGCAATACTTTAACTCTCTTTTGCCAGATTATCAGTTATTTCAAGAAAGTGTTAAAATCACTGGCAAAATGAATTATGTTTTGTTTGTCAAACTTGCACCAACATGCCCATCAAGCTGAGCTGGAAAAGCCTCTTTAACAGTGCAGCACAGGTGCTACTGTTTGTGACTGCAAATGCACCTGAATCTAAATTTTGCAGCCATAGGGATCTCTTGCTCTGCAAAGGTTTTATATTTTCAGACAGAGTTTCAAAATAGTTTCCCACATTACAGGATATTTTTAATATTTTCTTCTAAGTTCTGTTAAATAGTAAGCCTACTTCTCCCAGACATTATTTCTATTTCATTAGATAAATGTCAATCATCAAATTTTTTGTCTACTCTCATTTCTGTGGATTTCAAAATACTCAATCAATTACAGCTACATAATAAGGGCTGGATTACAATAAGCAGAATTCATTCTGTTTGGGGGAAGTAAGGCGGTTTAGTTTGTCCCTTCAGGTTGTTTTGGGCCTCATTCTGTGATGAGATCAAGTTTCCTCCATCATTTGTCAATAAGATGAGACGCTGACACAAAGTCCTGACACATTAATAATTTCACAAGGTACTTAAGAGAACTACAGTGACCAATCACAAACATTTTCTATTTTGTAAGCAATGCAGGTTCTTGCTTTATAGGCTGTAGCTGTAGCTTCACATGTATTCTAGAAAGACAGTTCTGTCTATAAATGAGAAAGAGCAAATTTCAGTAAGATCACTTACACAGATTGGTGTTAATACTTGCTGTAAGAATGTACTTACTTTCAGTAGTCTGTAATGGGGGAAAGAAAGGAGACGTTAAGATGTTTTATATAGAGAGAGACATCAAAATCTGCCCGGTTCAGCCCTGTCTAACCTAAAGAAATGGACAAGATAATACATCACACAAATTTTACTGATGAATGTCAAGACTTTGATACAATGCAAACCCATAGAAAGCACTGTAAACAACATCAATCTTCCTAAAGGCAACACTGAGACAAAAATAGTATTACCATATCCAAGGATGGAGACAATATATGTGCTTAATAACACAGAAAAGCTATCCCAACACAATTTTAGTGGGGAAGCAAAACTTTCTTAACCACCTTTTTTTTTTTTTTTTTTTTTTTTTCCCCAGGGTCTCTAAAGGACATCAATTCATCATTTATATGCCCAAATGGTATTTGGTGAAAGTGTGCTGGCAATCTGGAGAAAGAGGAATACCATTTGGGATGGCAGCTGACCTGAGAGGGAGCTGCACATGACCAGTGCCTCTCAGGGCGAAAACACCTCAGCCATACCCAGAGCAAAATCTCCCCTGACCACCAGTGGAAAACTTCATACTTTTCATTCTCTTTTGTCTCATGGCTTTTATACATTGCAATAAAAACACACCAGTTCTGAATACCTAGCAGTGCCTCACTTTTACTTACAGTGGTAACCAACAAATACAGTCAGGCAGAGACAGTGTTCCTGAAATCACAGCTGATTCTTCCAAGTATCTAATCTAAACCTACTCTCTTTCAGCTTAAAACCATTCCTCCTGGTCCTGTCACTACATGCCCTTGCAAAAAGTCCCTCTCCATCTTTCCTGTAGGCCTTCTTCAGGTACTGGAAGGTTGGAATTGGTCATCCTTTTCCAGGCTGAGCAATCCCAGTTCTCTGAGCCTTACCTTGTAGGAGAAGAGCTCTGGCCTTCTAACACTCTAGGTGGTCTCCTCTGGACTCACTCTGACAGGTCTGTGCTGGGGACCCCAGAGCTGCATGTGGTGCCCCAGGTGGGTCTCTCCAGAGCAGAGCAGGGGCAGAATCCCCACCTGCCCTGCTGCCCGTGGTGCACTGGGTGCAGCCCAGGACACGGATGGCTTCTGGGCTGCCAGTGCCCATGCTGGGTCCTGTCCAGCCTGCCATCCACCAGCACCCTTGGGTCCTTCTCAGCAGGGCTGCTCTCTGTCCATGCCCCACCCTGTGCTGTCACCAGGGGCTGGTGCAGCACTCACACTTACTCTTGTTAAATAAACCACGTAGATGCCCATGGACCCATCTCTCAAGCTGGTCCAGGTCCTTCTGGAGGGCATCTCGTCCTTCAGGTGTGTCATCAGCACCACTCATTTGGGGTCATGTGGGAATTCCTGGAGGGTACACTCAATCCCACTGTCTATGTCATTAGTGAAGATATTAAATAACACTGGTCCCAGTCCTGAGGGACACCACTTGTCACTGCTGTCCATTGGGACTCTGAGCTGTTTGACCATGACCCTCTGGGTGTGACCATACTGCTCTCTGGAAATCTGCTTACGAAGAATTGTCGAAGTGTCTTGGACCTAAATGCAACCTTTTAAAAAGTAACCTGTGGAAAGTAAAGAAATATAACATTAAAGTCAGGGAAGAAATGTTGTGTTGCCCATGAGAAAATAGTGAGGTGGGACTACCAGTCTGCCATTAAATTTTTTCTGTAATAATTTCCGTGCTTATTTGTAAACATAGCATGACCCAGACATAAAAACATTTTCCCTTTTCAAGTAAATGAAGGACATACCCTACTGTGGTAGACCTTGGCAGGGGTTTTATTTCATCTAGCTTACATAGGACCTCCTTGCTTCTTTTGTGCATGAAACTCCCACCAATGTGGAATATGGAATGACAAAGTCATTTACTTGAGAAAGTATAAGGCAAGAATTTACCAGAAGTTTTGAAATAAACCAAGCTCTTCCTTAGAAGACAGAACACAGAAGAGGGCTGTGTAATTGGAAGAGTAAAATCAGGAGCATTAAAAAACTTTTGCCTTATTTTAAGATTGCAGGCAGTTTTGTGTTTATAGGCTGTACATAGTCTCCAGATGTTCTCAGAGAATTTGTTTTGCTTTTCCCATCTGTGTGGGCTCCAGCCTTGATGTCTTTTAGAGAGAGTCAAAACTTTTTCTATATTTTAGCAGAGCAAAATTAGTGCACAGTTTTTACACCAACCTTTCTGCGATAAAATCTCTACTAAACCTCGACACCTGAGAACAAGAAATTCTGCTTTTCAAATGTATTAAATCCAGCTCTGAGTTTGTGGCACAGGTTTGAGACTAACATGCTGTTTGCTTTCTCTACATGACTAGACCCATGAAGTGTGCATGTGTGTCCTCTCTTGTACCCATTTCTATTGCATTTCACATTTCTGTCAATATAGCCTCCAATATTTGAATCCACTGATAGAACAGATGCAGTAATTGCAAACAGCTGTAAAGTATTACTCATCTTGCTAATCAAAATGACTTTCTGTTAAATAAACCATGAAAAAAGCTTTTCCACCATCAGTGAAGTGGAGTGGAAATGATACAGACTGTAAAGAGTCCACCATGGAAGTAAAATCAACAGATCAAGTGTTCCTACAACAATGATTCTACATGTTAATGCACATTTCCAAAATTGTTATAGAAATTTCTGTGTTTAGGAAAATGAATTTGTGTAGCAACACAAATGTTCCTCCAGGTATTTTATATGATACCAGCAGACACACAGAGCTTTGAAGAACTGCTTTATGCTTTCTCAAGGTTCATAATCCAAGGGGAGGTAATTGCCCCATATGGTTTTGCTAGATGTTCATTACATGCTATCCTATCTTATTAAAAAAAAACCCCAAACTGGTACTATACTGTACTATAGTACTCTGGTAATACATATCCACATGAAACATTACAAAGGGACCATTTCTGAGCTTTTAGGAAACATGGAAGAGAAAAAAAGTTTGCGGAAAAAAAATCATTCCTAAGTAAAACTCATGACCGAGAACTTTAGTCTTTCATTAGTCTGTCCCCTAATGAAAAAGCTCCTTTTCTAGCTCATTGTGCTTCAGTTATCCTATTTTCTAAGTCGTATTCTTTAATTCTTAAAAATGCTATTAGAAAAGATATCATCTCTGGTTATATACTCTTCCTCTATTCCCTTATGCCACTTAAGCACTTATTGCTGTGGGCCACTCCAGTATAAAACACTCCAGAGGAAACAGCTTAGCCCTGAGTTATTTCTCTCACTTCTTTGGGTCACACTAAATTAGGAAGTAAGCAATCTTCTCCCACAGCTTTCTGGTACCATAAATGATTTGCTGGGAACCTCAGCTCTTCTATTATGAAATGTAACTAGAAGTTAAAAGGCATATAAATTACAGATGTGCTAATTTTGTGAAGCATGATGAACTTCCTACTACCAAGTTTATATATCTGCAGAGAGGGGAAGAAGAGGGAAGATTAAATGAGATACATATCTGATTATAACACAGGAACAAAAAGATTACATCTACTTCCTCTCTGAAATACTTTATGTTCACCACTGGATGCAGTCTCCTACAAAGGAACTCAGCAAGTTCTCTAGGTCAGTTTCCTTTCTACCCCAGTTTTTCCTGGTTTTCCTTCCTTGCATAATTTTTCTTTGTCTTCAATTTTTTTCTACACTCACAGTCATCTATGGACATTCAGTGCCATGGCTGCAGCAGCATGATCTGGTCACATCCAAGAAACCCCAGAATCTCTGCACAGCTACAAACCATAGCATCTCTGCCACAGACAAGAGACCACAACAGGGCAGCCAAGCCCACTGTCTAGGCTAACATAATCAACAAAGTGACAAAATCCTCACTATTAAAAGAGTCACTGTAAGACTATGATAAAGTGATTTCTCCCATGATAATCCACTTCTTGAGGATGAGAGAAAGCATCAGAAGAACTGCTTAGGAAGTCTTGATCAAATCACTCCGATACACTAATTTATTTCACTTTGCCCACTTTCCACACAGCTGTTGGATTAGTGAGCAAGGAGTGAAAATAGAGAAACAGGCACTGTACTATGAAAAGCTGCACCCTTCTGATAAAGCATGTAGTGTACAGAGGACATGAAGGTGTGTCAGAAGCAGAGGACAAGGCCCAGACACCCTCACACTTTCAGCTCCTCTCCAACCCTTGGCAGAAGCACACAGTTTTCACTCACCCATGGACATTTCCATCCTGCTTGCAGCTGCACCAGTTGCAGTTTTCACAGCTAATGACTGTGTCTTCCCACAGCTACTGGTAGGAAGAGTATGCCTGCTTTGCAAATAAACAGAAGGCTACAAAGACCTTTCTGGGTGAGTGAGCTGCATTGCAGCCATCATACAATCCCTCTCAAAGAACTGAAGCTGCACCTAAACACATTAACTGCGCTTGCCCTTGATACCCCAGCTGGAGGCTGTCCCAGAGACATTACTGCTCAGTCAGATGCCTCCTTCCCATTCCAAGCTTACAATTAGCCATTCTTTCTTTGGTCTAAGGCAGCCAGACTTAGAATCCCATGGCTTATTTTTGCAGGCAGTAATGCAGCAGAGTCGAGCCAGAATCTGTCTCTCAAGAAGCAGCAGGTTTCAGAGTATTTTATCGTCTGCCCTCACACGGGTTTTCAAAAAGCCATGCACAACTCTTAAATGTCAGCACACAGTTTCTAAGTCAATGTGCAGCAGTGTGGGGTAGACAATTTCTTTTTGCCAATTTCTCTCTATCTACAACTCTCAGAATAGGCATGATGATCCTTTTCTTTTCTCTGCCCATTAAATTATACATCTTTCACTCTACAACCTATAAGCTGACTCCTATTATTTTGAAAAAAAATTGGAAATTCCATTTCTCACTTCTTGCAGTTCCTTTCATGGTTACATGCCTATCATGGGCCAAGTCCAGCAATTTCCTCACTTAGAGTTTGAGTTCTCCTACTAGAAGTTTTAAAGATGTAACATGCACCTTAAAGTGTGAGAATTGAATGAACAAACCCTGACCATGGAGAAGTGTGAGATGATCCTTCTAAGACAGACTAAAAATCAGGGGTGGAGCCTGTTCCTGAGGTAGAAATGGGGAGGAGGAAAAGGAAAGAATTTCTGGGGAAATATTTCCTTTGGGAAAAAAAACCCAACAAAAACTATAACACATTGCAAAGTACTTTTGTCTCTTTTCACTTACTAACTCTTTGTCTCTTTCTTACTGAGAGCCCAAAACAAATTGTAAGAAATATAGGGACAGTCAGAGTCAGACTGTGGTGGTCTTCATTTAGGAAGAGCCCCTTTCCTGTGGAAAAAACCAAGGTGAGAACTTCCCTGAACTGAAGAAGCAGCAAACCCTACACATTGCCAGCGTGGCACCCAAGGAAAAAAGATTACACAATATGCCCTTGACAGTCCATTAGCAATATTTGTGCTCATTACCAGTGAGACGTATTTCACGTGAAAGAGCCACTTGGGCAGAAGGGGCACTTGAGATAATTAAGAATCTATTTACATTTTATAAAGCCATTGATGCCCCTATGTCCAAGGAACCCATATTAAAAGTGTGCTCAGGGTATTTTCCTATCAATAAATATTAAAATGGTTAATCTGCATTTGGTCTGTTAGCTGCCTGCCATAGCTGCAAGCTGTTAGCAAGCAGTAAAAAGCAGACAAAAGAATGTATCAGATCAGAAACTAGCCTTTCAGTCTATTTCTTTTTTCTGGGTAAGTCTCCATATTTTATGTGGTACACTATCTTACCTTAATGAATGAACTATAGAATAAAAAAAACCAAAATGAAAGTCTCAAAACTGTAAGAAATAAAATGAGCCCTTGATTTAAGTGCACTCTTAACTAAAAACAATTAGCTTGAAAATTATCTTTTATTTGTTCAGTTCTCAAACATTTCTCTATCCTTCTGAAATAATATTTAAGTGCAAAACAGATCCAGTATTATGTGTCCATTTAAGTTCTACTGGTGCCTGTTCTAATTCTGGGTTGTCTCAGAGTATTCTTGCTAGACACAAGCCCAGGAACAATAAACAGCAATCTAAACTCATCACAAAATCACTTTAAGAAATGCAAGAAGTAACAGGAATTAATCAGCTGAACAGGCAGTCTTCCATTGCAACCCTTGTTATTTAGACAAGTGCAGCTAATATACATAATGTAGCCATAAATAATTAAGTAAAATAAATTACAGCCCAACAAAGTCCACATTAAACAAGACAGGCCTCTCTGAAAGTCATGCGGGACTTACTATGTGAAGATCAGAGTAAAAAATGAAAGAGCATGGCTCACATGATCTGTCTGTTGCTCTAATTTTTAAAGATGATACCTAATCATTGGAGAAACTCTTGCCTAAGAGAGCTGGACCATGCTAGAGATGATCTGAGTCATAAAAGAGCCTGAAAATGAAAAATGATAAAGAAATGAGCATGTACATTTTGTATCATGCTCTTATTGTCATGACTCACAAACCCAACAGAAAGAAGAAACTCCACCTAGAGCTGTAAATTCTGGTCAGCTCAATTATTTCACATGTTGCAGCCTGGCTTAAGTTATTCAGAGCAGAGAAAGGCAGATCCCTGATGCACCCTTCCATAGTGCTGGACAGGGTGAAAATAATAAATTGGTCATTGGGAAACACTGGATGTTTCCTGGATGAGAAACAGCATATTTCATATTCTTCTCTCATAGCTGCCTCTTGATGGCAGTAAATGGTTTTGCCATAGCTGTCACAGCTCAGCAGAGAAGTCCTGCAAGCAAAGGAGAGTCTATTTCCATTCCCTGGAACATCACCTTCCTTCCATGGCAGCTGATGTCCCACACCCTCCTGGCTCACAAGCCACAACCAACAGCTCTGTAATTTGCCAGTTTTTAAAGACTAGTGGGAATCTTTTGCTGGAAAGCATCAGGCCACATTGACCTAGACCTACGGGAAGTCAATAGTTAGGAAATCACTCTGTTTTCCCCAGATAATTACACTGGGTCCCAGGAGTGGAGATGTGGCATTTCCAGTACATCAGAGTGCCTTTCAGGAGAATCACACCAGGTTTTGATGTTGCTGACTGTCTGCTTCTCCCCTAAGCACTTGATAACCTTCAAAAAAAAAAAAAAAAAAAAGAAAAGAAAAGAAAAAAAGTGCCTTTTGATGCTCCCACTTCTATTAAAAGAACTCAGCAACATCTCCATTTCCCTATCCAGAACAGGCTTTGTGGCCAGTGGAGTGGAGGAGTCAATGTTAGAGGCCTTCTCTTTTTCCACAGAAAAAGGATTCTCACTTCCCACAGGTTTAGGCTTTTTCATTTTGATTAGTCTGTTGTAAAGAGTCTGTGGCTTGATTGCCAGAAGCACAGCTCTTACTGATGTCAGGGCATCTGAGCATGTGAGCTTTGCTATCTCAGTCTTGAAAAGAACCTGCATGCAGGGAGAAAAGGAATAATGAATGACCAACTGCCTTCTAAATGTAGAAGCTATCGCCCAAAAGCAGAGTTATGGTGCCTGCTTGGACTGCTGCCCAGCTTATTTCCTGGCTGGTTGGATAGAGCAACACAATTTGCACAATGAACATGGTGTTTTGGGAAGATTTTCAATCCAAGTAAGTGATCCTGCACAAGTAACAAATGCCTGCCTGATGATAATTCAGGACTGCACTGGGCCCTGTAGTGCAGCCAGCAGACAGTGGCAATGTGGAGCTAACTCACCTTTGCAAGAGGATGGAACAACATTTCTGAACACACATTCAGTTATCCTGTTTTGGACAGATGCTGAGACAAATTCCTTTATGTATCTATCAGTTTTGCTGATTAGCAAGGTTGCATGGATGCACAGGAACCTGCCTTCCTCTAGTAAAAATCCTGGCGCCAAATCCCCTGAAGTGCTGCCCACTCTGTGGCAATGGGCAGTAGAAAACGTTCCATAGTACACACATATCCTGTGTGCACCAAGAGTCCTGCACTTGGGATTGAATGAAGAGTTCCCCAAAGTTTAGCTGAAGGACCCCTTCAGCATTCTGGACCCACTGCTTGCACGAAGCATGGTTAGATCAATACCCTGTCCAGAGCTGTACAGGTCATGACAGTGGATATTCAAATTAGAAACAGAAGAACAGTTATTCTGAAGGCTGGGGACTGATTGTTTGTCAAGGGGTAGTGGTGAATGGGAGCTGAAGGTGTTAAATAAAATGAATCAGATGGGGAGAGGACTAGTGGGTGAGGGAGACATCTTAGTAGGGGGATCTGGATATAGGAATAACTCTTTGATTCTGAAACTTGTTGTTATTCTATCTAATAATTCATATAATGGCAAGAGTGAAGATTCTTACAGAATGTATTTTTTTAAGTACAGTAAAACTGCCAGGCTATCTGCCAGAATTTATTTCTGATTTGTTTTGAGATTCAAGAAAACCTACCAACCAGAGATTCAAGACATAGCTCTGTCAAAAGAGATTTACATTACCCATAAGCATTTCAATTATACACATCAGGCAGAGCTGTAAATTGTAAGATATGCAAAGATAAATCAGATAATATGTTTCAAACAAGATGTACAGCAGCAACATTAGCTTGCATATCAGAATCTTAAAAAGCAGATGAAATTAAGAGACAAGACAAAGAAATAAATATCGTGAACCTTTCAAAAGGCCAACCATGTAATTTTAATATTGTTTAACAGTAACACTTAATAAAGGGAACATCATGATTGTGTGAACTAAATTTTCAGTCATAATGAATGCTACAAACTTAACCTCCCAAGTTTAAATAGGGTACAATGCCTTGGGAGAGATGCAAGAGAAATTATTTGATAAAGGTGATGGTTTTTCACACCTGAAAATAATGTTTTTCTACCAGGCTCTCTTGATCAACAGTCTGTAGCCACACATTAAAGATAAAATCTCAAGACTTACAGTGTATGCTTGTCACTACTTGCATAACTTAGTAGGGAGAGAGGATCACAGAGATTTTGAACATAATTTCCTGCACTCCAGGAGATTAAATAGACTACATTTGAAGAAGGCAAGAAGCAACTCTGGCCCCTGGATAGCAGAAAGTAAACTTCAACCAGTTTCTCCATCATTTATTCAAGATATATAGTCTTGAATCCTACAAAATTTAGGCATAAGCATCCTGTGCAATAAGGATGTGTGTTTGATTTAAACAATTAATTGCATAGGAGTGGATTTCTGTTATGGCTTTCCTGGCACACACTAGAATCATTGCATAAATCAGCAGGAGAGTGGCAATTTTACCTATATAAAGATTGATCGAACATTCACAGCTAGAGTTTGTTCTGTTCCCCATACTCATCAATACAGAAGCATCTGGGATCTGAAAGCTTTTCTGGGGTAAAGGCAACACTAAAGAGCATGCTGGAAGAAAACAATCACCATATCAGAGATATTCCCCAGATCACAGTTCTGTACTACAGCTCCTTCTTCATCTATCATGCTTTCTCTGATTGCTATTCATTTCCTTATTTAATGAATATTGTAATGAATATACAACACACTTAAAGATGCAGCGAGGTGGGTTTTTTGAAAATGTATATTTACCACTATATATCCTGAGAGGGAATATTAGCAGCTCTATTAAGAGATGATCTCTTGTTACCATGATAAATGTGTATTCAGTGTTAGATTTAATGTGAAACTCAGTGTACATAATTCACCAACAAACCTAAATCATGCATCATCTATTTGAAAACTGTCACCTTTTGCTAACAGATAGCAAGTATTTTCCCAGTGTCTGTTATTACACTCTGCTCGTCAGAGGGACTGTGACAGCATTTCCTATAACAAAAGAAATATATACAGTCATATCCAAAATTTGCCCAATGAGGGAATATGTTTGTCAACCTCAGTGGTCATTAATGAAGACCCTCAGATTGAATAAAGCCAAATAATCTGTCACCTTTTAATAATTTAACTGGTTTCTTTTCTTATTATACACATATATTCTCATATTAAAGACCTGAATCCCATGCTGGTAAGTACAGTGTCAAGGGCACTGGTCCTACTGTAAGTGGCATGTAGAGACTTGTTTTGAACAGCCACTGATATCTAGAGATTGTCTGGTTTCTATTCTGAAAAAAACTCCCTATTATACTGAAGGAATGGACAAGAAGTTTTATCCAGACCAAGAAATTTTCTCTTTGGATTATGTAGAACAGTTATTTCTGATATGGTTCTAGCATTTTTGTTTTCAGTTGGCTTGGTTTTTAAGTTTAAAGCCTGTACTTGAAAATTTGTTTTAAAAAAGCTTTCCAACACTGGAATACTGAAATACTGAAATCCAACAACATTGAAACAAAAATATTTTACTATTACCCTTACCCAAATTGAACACCCATTCACATTTTTCCCCCCATATAATATTTTCATTTGGCTGCTATTTTCCAAAGAAATAGTTAGGGGCAAAAAAAGGTGCCCTGATTTAGCACAGACCTCAGCATACCACTGGACCCTTTTCCAAAGAGGCTGGCTTCCCTAAAGGAACAGAATCTGGGACACTGGGGATTCTCCTGCCTGTTTCCCTGATAAAGCATAGGTCACACACTTGCTCTAAGTTCTGGATCCCTCCCACTAAGTCATTTAAGCCCCCTGACAAGATTGTTCACTGAAGGTACAAAAAGAATGACCTGTCTGAAGCTGACCCAGAGCACAGGTTGATACTGGTGTCTCTTTTCTTGCTGAGCACCTGCTCATGAACACCATAGAGCTCCCACAGCCACACTGCAACTTGGAACACGGGGAATTCCAGGGAGCAACAATCTCTGGAGCTGTATTGCATTACCAGCCCAGTCCTGCACCCTACTCCCTCTGCACTGCAGGAGACAGTGTTGAACACTCCACTGCCTCTCTGGTCTAGCAGCAGCGTGAAAGAAGGGCTGAAAATGGATCTCTAGAAGTTAGGGATTCAACCTCTTCTGTCCACTGAATTGGAGTCATACTGTCCTGTGCATGGAGGGTCAGGGGAACTTTGGTGTGTGAGGGAGATAATTGAGCTGGTTGGTGCTTCTGTTCCCAGACAGAAGATGAATGGCAGATGATTTCCTTCCCCAAACAACTAGCAATGTTCCTTGGCATGCACAAAAGAAGACCCCTGACTCCCTTAGGTTTACTCCTAGTTAACTTAAAAAGAGAGAAAATAATGACAGAGATTACAGCATTGTGCTTTTATATTCAGTCTTCAGTACTTCCTCTCCCAGTGCCTCTGTGTCAGATCCACACAGTCCTGCCCAATAAATGTGTTAATAGTACCTGTCCAAGACAGTCAGTGCTCGATATGCTCCTGATTTAGTCCAAGACTTAGATTACCAGGACATTTAATTTCCTTCTATAAATGATAGTTAGTTCTTTTAGTCATTTTTAGCTCTTCAAGTGAAAGAAATAATGAGCCTAAGAGCAGGTTCTATGTCTAGTCCTTCAGGCTTGACTCCAGCCAAGCTCCTGCTGTCCTCGATGACTGGAGGCTTGCTGTGCATGTTAGACCTTCAGAATCTGGATCAGTACACTCAAGAATGTGCAAAACTGGTACAATGTGGCAGTTGATCACAAGAGGTGGATGAGAGCTATTTTCATCATTAAGGAACAGGAACTGCCCTATTTTAATGCTTGTTACAAGCCCTATTTTTACATCTCAGCATCTGGATAAGACATGTCTGAAAAATATGATTTTGAATCAGTGCAAAATACCTCCTTAAAATTCCTTGTGTTGGTGATGCACACCCTCCAGGCACCTTTGAAAATGTTGGGGAGAAATTTGCCTCTATTGAAGTCAGTGAGAGTTTTACTACTAAGCTCAGTGGCACTGCATCTTGCAGCTGCCTACTGACTTCAGTCATTCTGAGCTCTCTGACTGGCTGGGTTATTTAAAAGGTGTGGGAGGAAAAAAACTGTCTATAACCAATTTTTCCACCAACAAGATCACTGCTGACTTATTCTCCATTTAAGTCATGTAAAGGTGTCACAACTCCATAAAAGGTGTGTGTGTATATATATATGTATATATATTAGATATTAGATATTAAATATTAGTTATTAGATATTAGATATTATACAACAGAGCAGGCTTTTAATTTGCCTTTTCTGTGTTACTCTAATTACTTTATTTCATTAAGGGAAAATTATAAATAAAATAAAAGATCTTTTTTAGATGAAGGTGTCTGTAATAGTCCACCCTAACAGCCAAAATCACCACACCTTGTAATGGTAGAACTACTGTGTCTAGGTTATCCATACTGCACATGTGGTTTACATTTTCTTCTGGCTTCACTGCACATTTCTACAAGATTTGTTTTAATATATTGAGAGATGGTTGTTCTGGAAATGTGTATCATTAATGTACCAAATCCACTAACTGTAAAATTATTAAACTAAACAATATTTTGTAGGATGACAGTCAGTCAAGCTCTGAAATGCTGCCAAATAAGAGACCTGATGACCGCCAGTCTTTTTGACTCTGTCACACAAAATAATTGGTAAGTGCTATGCCTTCATGCTTGTAGAGGAAATAATATGAGGGGGGAAAAACCCAACAGGTAAAGGGTCAGTAATAGCAACCTCACAGAAATACTGTAACACTGCTGGCATTAATAATTAAATGTACAAGAAATCTCAATAAATATTAAGTTATTTGCTAAAGAAATCTATTCCAATGTCTTTTTGCATGTCTGTGAAGACAAACTGATTTGTATCAGAAAAATGGGGAATCTCTTTTAGTCAATCTTGCTTTTTTTCCTACTCAGAGCTGTAGAATTATAAAGCACAAATCTGCTTAAGTTGGAATTTTTACATTTATAAAGGGCCACACTTGATTTAGCAATACTATTTTTATGTGTAATGACATGGAATCATTTATTATACATTCTGCTAATCTTCAGACTTACATTTTTACAGGATTACGAATTTATACAATATGTAGACTTTAGGATGCACATTAAGACCAAGGCACTTCAATATATTTGGTTTTTTGCAAGCTGAGACTGAGTATGTGAAAAAATCATCTTGTGTTTCCTGCTCTCTGAACAACAAACCACAGTAATCCTTCTGATGGTAATCGTATTATTTTCTGTTTAAGATTACATTTTGTTTGTACATTTATAGTGTCACTTAAAACAAAATCCAGCAGGGCTTTTTTTAGGTATCTTTTAAGAGAAGTGAATATTTTAAGAAAATGACATAGAAGCAGAGTTTTCTAAAAGGTACATACTTCCCAGTATGTATTTTATAAATATTTAAATGAAAGATGATCAGAAATGTATAAACAATTGTGTTAACACTTTAGGAAATGTTACTGTGTTCTACAGCTCAGTAATAAGTAGATTTCCATACTGAAGGGATTAAAGGACCTAGATTTGGTGAATGCAGAAATTGATTGCTTTTTTCTTTTTCCTATACAGCAAACTGCATTACTGTTTTTTGATACACAGACTAGTTAAATATGGTATTCCCATCTACAGAAAGTATATAATGATAATTGGCAAAATTATTTACTTAAAAAATTAATGCAGAAATTTGCAACATATTATTTTCAGTCCTGGAGAAACTTGCTATTCATTTGCATGAGAATGGCAATTCAGTGTGGCAATAGAAAGCTTCAACTGCATCCCTGCACTTTATTGCCTTAGGTTTGCAAACTGCTTTAACAGCCATCAGCCAAGAAATGTACATGTCATCTGCAAATCACAAATCACAGATCTTGACTCGAGTGATTGCACAGGAAGAAGTGCTGAAGGGTTCATAGTGGCCAGAACAAGACTTAAAAGTGATGTGAAATAGGGAGCAAAAAGGGCTGCAATTGCCTTGGAGCCTAAAATAGACTGAGCTTCAATGCCATGGAAAAAATCACCAGCTTCTCCATCATTTCTTTAAAGGTCAGAATTTTTGTAGGTGGATTGGGAGCGCAGTGGATTGCAGATGCGTTTAACAGCAGGGTATTTTCCGCTGCCATGACCAGTTAAGGAAGATTTTCAAAAACACATCTGCTGGTAAACAGTTTGGCCCTACTCTGGGTCAGCTGCCTTATCTGTGCTCATTGCTGCATGAATTCTTACCTGGATGAAGTCCCAAACCTCACATCAGTCAAAGTTAGGCTTTCAGTACAGTCCATTACATTTTTTAGAGAGGTAACTCCGTGGCTTTCGGTTGGTTTTATGATGCAGGTCTGCTTCTTCACAAACGGGTGAAGCACGCTGGCAGTGGAGACAAAGCCTGCTCCTTCCCCTTCCCGTTCACATCTCACTCGTCAGCAGGCAGAGCACATCATGAAGGAATAAATGAAGGGAAAACAGATGACTTAGAGAGCAACAAGGACGAAGAGAGAGAATTTCTCTGTGCTGCAACACAAGGCTGAATTCCAATATCATTTTGCATCATTTCAGACAACTAATATTATTCAGAAATTGATTTAAGAGGAATTCAAACGCAAATTGCCTACAAACTGATGTGGAAGACAGCAAATCTATTTTCCTTTTCAATCTCTCCCACTCTGCAGGTGACTAAATGCCCTTGGTTTAAGATTTCTCTTTTTCCAGTCTGTTGTAACAGAATCTGAAATTCTGTTTGGAACTGGAAAGGTTAAAAATAATCCTCTTTATTAAATGGATGAACTAAAATGCAATTAAATAGACAAAGATCTTTGCAGGTTGGGTTTTATGCTGGAGAGTGTCTACACTTTACACATATTTGTATGATACTTAAATATCTCTAAGTAATTTAACTTTTCTAAATGTTTATTACTCCATGGTGAGCGCACTGGATCCCCTTCTGGGATCAAGATATGAATTTATAAGAAGTGTAAAGTATTTAGATAGTTTCAAACATATTTCAGAGCACTTGTAACATCTGGGGAATGACTTCTACTTGGCTATTCTACTGTTACTTCAGAGACAAATGTAGGCAGTTGAACTAGCCGTGATTCCGTGTACCAGTGATAACTGAGCCTGTTGCCTAATGCTTATGATGAAGAGGGTGTTGTTTCCTTGGAGTGCCTTCCCTCCCAGTTCGACCTCTGCCACCCTAATAACACTAGATAGAAATGAGCTTCTACGTTGCTGTAAAATAAAGAGAAAATCTCCACCAAAAGTACATGCCATGGGAAGAACTGGAAATTCTTCCTCACATACCTTCCTGTGAACTGAGACATTGGAAGAGCCTCAGAGAGCAAAATTAACTAGGCAGTGAAAACATAACAGCACTCTTAATGAAATCCTCTGCCTTGGTCATGAAAAGATATTTTGCTGGGCAGCCTACATCTGTGCAATCACTACATCTAACTCAAGAGGCTTGCAGTTATGTCTTCCAAAATAGCTCTCATAGTGCATCTGAAAGTTTCGTCTGCACATTTATTATTTGAAGATTATGCTGTTCACACCTTGGACTTGAATTTTCAGTTTAAAAAGAACAATGCCATATTTTTATTCAGTTTTTATCTCACCTTGTGTTCGCCTCCAGTGGCAACTGCTTTTTCTACTGCAGCCCATCCCAAGGTGGCTTGTAACACCAATCAAAGTCAACAGGTATCTCAGAGGACCAAGCATTAGTTGTTAATATAACCAGGAAGCACTGGAGAAACAGTAAAGGGAAGGGAGAAGGTGAAGAAATCAGAGTCCACAACCATTGGTACTTCAGCATTTAATGGGAAACTCTATTGCAATTGACTGAAGCCCTGGTCTCTATGATACAGCCCAGTTCTGCAGCCAAACCAGTCTTTCCAAGCTCCCTGCCAGTTTTAAGTATCCTGCATTTTTAACAGATGCTGCTGCCACACTGAGGAAGAGCTGTGATTGCACATTATGATGTTCCCTCCTTTGTTTTCACTTACCCAACCTAAAGAGATTTTATTCCTCTTTTTTAAACTCATCTGATTTTCTGTCCTCTTAACAGAAAAATACAAAATTGTGTTGCTTCTGCTTTTGTATTAAACCTATTTGTGAGGGTCATAAACCCATAAGCCAAGGATGACTTTCTCACCTCACTCTTACTAAGGCAAATCTCCTTTGCTTTATCTGGCCATACTCAACAGCTCTTCTCCACTGAGCTGTCATGAGTCCTGAGGGGAGCAGACTGGATGTTTTGTGAGGAGGGAAAAGAACTAAAATTCTCCTTGTAGAGGCAGTTATCCTCACATGCTCTGGTTGTGATAGGGGCCTCTGCTGCACAGAAAGTTCTCTGCACCTGCACAGGGAAGCAGGAACAGAGAACAGAAAACTGCATGAGCTGAAAACACTGAAAGAGAGGACCAAAAATGTCACAGACATGGCATAAGAAATAGAGGTAGGGATGACTGCATCCCAAAAAATTAATGGGACAGATAAGCCCTCAATGACATAGGAAGAAGGGAACACTATGGGTTCAACTAACAGCCAGTGACTGGCCATAGCCTGGTCACTGTGAACACTTCTGAAACTTTCAGAGTTCATAGTACTTTTACATACATTTTCTAATTCAATCAAATGGCTTTTTGAGGAGAGAATAATACAATGTGAAATCAGTCCCACTGCAAATCAGATTTGATGGCATTTCTGAACCTCTGTTTTGCTTCTCCCTTTCTTTCTCAATATCCTCCTGACCCAGTCAGACAATTTCCCCATAACATTTGCTAACAAGGGAAGGCAGTTAATTTCATTATTTCTCGTTCCTGGTTTCAACTAGATGGTTCCAAAGGGATAACATTATCAATACCATTATCAATTGGTGACTTCTCTGTGCTTGAAGAAGGACAGAAGTGAGAGGGCAACCCATAAGAAAGTCTGTCATTACTGAGAAAAAGAGATGGATGAAATGTCTACGTTTGCTGCTCTTTGCTTCTTTCCCTTCCAACAATTATCTAAAGCAGCTACTGAGACCTAACTACTAAGGATCCATGCAAATATCTACTGTGCTTGTCTGATCAATGATTCAATAGGCAAAGAGGGGCCTTTTTTCCATGCTCATCTTTGATTTCTGCACAGAACTATGCTAAGCTTGTGTTTCTCAGATGAAAGCAAGTGGTACAGTTTATGCTAAAGTGACAAAACAATTTGAAAGCGAATGTGTATAACGGAGAGAAGAACTTAAGCGCATGGTTGACATTATTACGTTTATTTCTCAGTGAGACCTGTCTTTTCATGACACTAATCAAAAAACTGGGTCACCTCACAATGGTAATTTCCTAGGAATCTTGAAATTCATGAGTCAATTTGATCCCTTTTTAGCTGAACATTCACTAAGCACAGTGAGGCTGGTGGAGCTCAGCTAGCTCATCAGACTTGTCATCGACTATATGTGAAGAGTTTATATCCTTAATGGGATCAAAGGTTTTATCAGTGATCCTTCGTAAATGTAAACAGATGAAATATTTTTCTATCAGCATTGATTCCACACCTGACATTTCTTCTGTTGATCAGTTAATGGTGATTGTCCGTTATAAAATCAGAGACAAGGAAGGTTTATTACTTTCTTAATAACCAAGAACCATGCCAAAGAACACCCCTACCCTCCCCCTGTTTGAATCCATCCTGCTACAACTGAATATTAATAACATCATTTGCCATTGCCAAGGACAGATTTAATGCGATGCTAGTCTGGACATCATGAGGAACTTTTCAAAATATTGCATGGTGTTTTAAAATGCAGATCTCCCTTTAAAGTCAAATAGAAGTCAGTCAGCTAAAATCTTAGAGATCCTTCAGAAATTTAGAAGTAGAAAGGTCTCCAGACAAGGATTTGTGAAATTAAAGCATCGGCAGGGAGTGCCATGCACTTAGCCTTTTTTTGTCAACACAAAATTATGCTCTTCTTCAGTGTCTTTTAGTGTTAACTCTGAATATCCCCCTGCAGATCTATGCAACTGAGAATATTCCTGGGAATATGACACAATTCTGAAACATGCTACAGCTATCAATGAATTAAGGCTCATCAGATTTTTCAGCTGTGCAATAGTACCCTTGTTTAGCATAAGGAGGAGCAAAGTGATGCAAGTGACCTCTCTGTAGTATTGCAAAATTACAGCAATGGAGAAAAACAATCCCATTTCAGTGAATTATTTTTAGGGGACAGGGTGAAGCTTTACAAAGAACCAGTTCTAGAAAGAAATCATACTGTAATAGGATACAATTAAATTGCAATAAAAAGGAAAAAATAATGTTTCAAACCTATAAAAACAAAAGAAAAATATCTTGTTTTAAGTCAGACAGAATTTTTCATTCAACCCCAAATGAAGAGTTTTCTTAGGAAATTTTGATTCATCAAAAACAAAAAACACACTGCTCTGAAGTGCATAAATTACCTGCTGCAAGAGTCATCAAACCTGGAAACATGGCAAACAATACAAATTGAAAAGAATAAAGGACGTTTCAACCAAGATAGATTCAGTCCTGTTTCTCCGGGCAGAGCATGAGTAACTCAGTCATGTTCATGCGAGTCAGTCATAGCCACAAATGTAGAAGTGAGCCTCTGGGCTTAATATGCAATATGGAGTTGATCCCTTGTCCCTAGATCAGCATCAGCATTGACAGCTGGATTACCAGGAGTATGTCTGCACAGCACAGTGCAGGCTGTAGAGACACAGGGCAAGAGCTCTGACACAGCACTGGGATGGTGCCAGGTAAGTCTCTCAGCTGACCAGGGCAGCCTCATTGGGCTAGGCAGAGCAAGAGCCATCTAGAGACACTGGATCTGTAGTGAGAACCACCCAGAGACACTGGACCTGCATCAAGAGCTGTTCAGAACTAGCTGTTGGGTCTCTGCACAGGAGGATGTTTGGATATCTGGACCTTTCCTGAAGAAATTGTATTCTACATGAAGAGATTGTGTTCTACAGTTTGTGAGTCCTGTTATGGCAGGGCTGATGCACAGAAGAGGAAAATAGAACATAAATCCAAATGAGGCAGAGATCAGTGTATTATAAGAGATCAAACTATCATTGTTAAATTTGATTCAGAAGAAGTTAATATTCATCTGACAGAGCCAATGTAAAGAAAGTAGCTCTCCTCAGAATCTCCAGTAAAGATCCTCTACTGATGGTCTGGTTGCACAAACACTCACTGCATGTACTGATGACTAATACCTCCGACATAGGGAGCATTTCCCCCTTTGATGAATAAACATGGACTATTGAAGGAATAGGTCTCAGCACTGAAAACCCCTCAGAGCTGGCTCTGCCTTCTTCCTCAAGCACAGTGCATCCAGATGGTTTTGTGCATTAATATGAATAAACAAGGAGAAAGGTTTTATGCATTAATATGAATAAACAAGGAGAAAGGTTTCATGCTTCACCTTACCAGGTTGTTAACTGAACATATGTATCAACATTTCATCATTAACAAGTGTTCTCCTGATTCAATGCTTTGGAATTAAAAGCCATAACCCAAAAAGCCTAAATGAACAATGTTTTTCTCACTTCTGCCTTGCAGATAATGGTATACAATAATATAAATAAATAATAATATAAATATAAAACTGCCTTGCAATGCTCATGCTGCACAACTCCAGCATGTGACCTGAAACTGAAACTCCGTTCCACTGAAATAATTGTGTCCTTGATTACAAGATAGGAAATTTAAATTACAGTAATTTCACGATTATAAGCCGCACCATTTTGACTAAAATTTTGGTCCGAACCCAAAGTGCGGCTTATAATCAGGTGCGGCTTATCTATGGGCAAAGAACGAAAAATTGCTGTTTTAGTTTGGAGAACAGGTGTCTGCTGAGAAAGGCAGGAACTTCTCTTTGAAATGGAGAATGTAAACCCCCTCCCTCCAAATTATTATAATTTTGAAATCAAGGGGCTTTCAGGCAAAGATATGGGAATTAGGAATAACAGCTCTTTTCTAGGAAAATTAAAATAGAAATACAGTACTACAAAGAAACAAACTCCAAACCCTGACAAAGTCAGAGTACAACCTGACACCCTGTCAGGAAGAGTGTTGGTAGCAGTCCCATTAAATGGTGGCTGCAGTCCTCCTGCAGTGACAGATGTGGCTCAGTTGGAGCAGTGCTCCTGCAGAAGGTGCATTTTCCCTCTGGAGGTCCAGTGGTGATTTGGAGAAATCCGGTTTTCCTCTGGAGTCCAGTGGAGAAAGGGGCTCCCTTAGTGTCCCAGAACCTCAGTTTTTATCTTGGTAAGAAATGTTGGGCTCTTTCCCCTGGCTGGAGCAACTTTTAATGGGATGAAGTAATTTTATCAGTCCCACAGGTGGGACTTAATGGGCCATTAGCAGAAAATGACTCTGTGGAGGAAGGATGGGTTGTGAAAAGATAAAGAACAATGCCCTGCCTGGTTTCAATGGATGGCCCATTAGCAGAATATCTGCTGTTGAGATAAGGATCACTGCCCCCACCCTCAACAGATGGTGATAGAATAGATACCTTTTATCACACTCTGTATTGTAATGTGCGGCTTATAATCAGGTGCGGCTTATGTATGGACAAAGAACGAAAAATTGCTGGCACCCAGAAGTGCGGCTTATAATCAGTGCGGCTTATAATCGTGAAATTACTGTATTACTTAGGGCACATTTTCAGAACAGCATTACTTAATTCAGTTTTACTAGGGAATCATTTTACCGAGAAGCTGCTGGACATCAAAACCTGTCCTGTTTTCTTTCCCCTCCCTCTAAGTACACTAACCTGTGAGGCAGACTTTGCTTGCTTTCATTCGGGCTCCATGTCTTTCTATTCCAGCAAACTCACATCCATGGTGGTGGACAGTGCCATCTCCCCTGACTGCTATACAAGTGCATGCCACCTTTAGTCCCTCCTGAATCCATGTGCTGAGAAGCCATGCTGATCCAGTCACCTGCACAGAGAGACAGAGAGGACTTCAAACTCTGTACACGCTTGGAAGTACACAGTATGGAAGAGACTGATGGGAGCACAGGTCGTGAAAGTGCTCCAGCCCAAATGCTTGAAATTATTCTCCTTCCTTAAAGGCAGAAACTATAACTTCTATTGACACATGGATCACACATGTATTAATGTGTAGTTAGTAAAAAGGTATCACGTGCTAGCAATGATCTAGAAAAAATGGTATTCAAAATACAGATCTATAATGAGAGAAGTTATAACAAGATCTAGTACCCAGGGGAAAAAGTAGATTCATTCTGTTTTGCAAAAAAAGGTGCAAACATTAAACTACAATAGTTTACCATTGTGTTCTATGTTATGATTTTTTGTCACTGAGCCATTTTTTTGGTCGAAACAGAATATTTTTCTTTTTTTCTTTCCAAAATTGTGCTAACAGAGGGGTACCTCAGCAGATACATCGTTAGAACAATGCATCCAACCCACAACTCATTTTGGTAGCCTTCTTTTTCCAAGGATGGATTATGTACAGGGAATAAAACAGAGTGCAACAGAACTGATAAAGGGGCCTGATCAAGCAGAAACTGTGGGAGAGACAGACACAGACAAATGCTCCCTGGGCAAGAAGTGACCAAGAAACATGTTGTGAAACTTTGGGATAAGATAATGTTGTAACCAATGGGTAATTGTTACCAAAAATACAGCCCTATATAAATGCCATACAAGTAAAACCCTATATAAACTCCTTGTATACCCAATAAAATTGGCTTCTGATCCAAACTGAGATGTACCCATCTCTCCGTCACTGATACCTGTGCACTGGGGCTGTGCATTCAGATTGCAGATGATCTTTGCACAGATTGGCCATAATGGCTATTTTTCTGGGAAAGGAGAAGACTGCATTGTCACCCTTTGTGACTGGACTGATTGGTCATTACATCTCTGTCTCAGGATCAGTTGTTCTCTCAGGCACAGCGAGTCAAGGCATTGCTGGGCACAAAAAATGCCATAGACATTTTTGAGTAGAAAGTCTCAGCACTAGAGGAGGAGATGAGGATCACACCATCTATTCACCTCAGAGAGATGTCTGAAAATAAATCAATGTTCAGGATTTCTCAGACACTAACATGTTCAAGGATTCATTTTCCTGATGTAAGCTGTTTAATGAGACACAATAAATGATAAAATACAAGAAAAATAGACAAAATTCCACACTGACTAATAAAGAACTGAAGTTTCGCTTGCAAAAGATTGTTTGACCTTACAACAAAGATGTTTTCCAGTCCTGCCTTTTCCATGACATTATTCTTCTACTTGAACCCTTTCCCAGTCTAGGGTGAAGCTGTCCTTATGAGAGTCAGGAGCTGTGGAGAGCACTCACGTTTATGCAGCTGTGGAATTCTCACCCAAACACAGGAGTCACCATTGATAGGAATGGCAGAACCAACCACCACAGGCAGGCATGGCTTTACCAACCTCCACATCGGGAGAGCCAATGGTCACAGCCCCTGCTCTGTGTGACAGCAAGCACTACACAGTCTCCAGCTCACATTTCTTATTCCATACAGCCACCTCCCAGAGAGCTGGGCTTTGGGATGCAGTAGCACAGAAGAGGAAGAAGGGTTTCCCTGGATGGTCTGCTCAGCAGCTCAGAGTGAGGGTCACCTCTTGCAATGGACAAAGTCCATGCAAATGCAGCTAATTTCACAAGAACATTGCAGATCACTGCCTCACTATGGGAATGAAAATTTTTGTAATGCTCTTTGTAATGCTGTAGGGATTGTTGCTCAGTCTGTGTCCCTGTGGTGGCTGGAGAGCTCTGAAGCATCAGGTCCCTCAAGTGGTACAGCTGCACGGGGGAGCTGAGAGAAAAGCAGTGAAAGGCACACACAGTGCTCACAGACACTCCAGAGCTGATCCCAACACCAAGCAGAAATGACAGAAAGACTGATACGGGCTCGAGACGTGCAGAAACTTCACAGTATCTAATAATGAGACTTGCAACCCCTGGCACTGTGAGGGGAGTGGGAGGGAAGTTGTCTGCAAGGCTAAGACTGCTGCAAATGAAGGAAGGTGCACCACAAGCAAAGTGATAGCAGAACATCTGAGTTCTGTAATGCAAGTTTTGAGTTCTAGGGGCTTTCTGTGTTAATTTCACTTACTTGTAGTGTCCGTGTCCAAAAAAATATTAATCTTGGGGGAAAAGTTAGGGAAAAGAACTTCTGTTATTTCAGCTTTTTTCTCTCTCAGCTTGGTTTCCTCAATTTTTAAATTTTGTATTACCCAGTGAGATCAGGAGTTATATGTGCACATCAATAAAAGGATGTGTCAAGGGCAAAAAATCTGATTAATTGTCTGGTTACATACATTGAAACCTGCTAAATGAAGGAAGAAGTCAGATTAACAGTGTTCTAAGGAAAAAAAGAGAGCACATATGACATTCAGAAAAGAGTGACAGTAATTTCATTAGAGCACTGGAAAAATATACTGAAAAATGAGTCAACTATTCAATCTACTCTATCAATTCCACATCAGCACTCACCTCAATAAATTCTTGCAACTCAACATGTTTCTTTTGTGAAGAACAATCATCACCTCCAGACCTTTTACTTAATGAACTTATTCTTGAAGTACAGAAAAAAGTACAAAATGTGCTTTCAAAAAGGCAAAATAAAAACATTGCCAAATTGAGCACTGGAGACTTGATTGCTTCCTAGCTTAGTGCAAGGAAAGAATGTGATTTACCAGGAAGTCAATAGTTCCAGAAATAAACTCCCAGAGAAAACGTTTTCTAAAAATGAAAAAAACATATGCAAATAGACATGGCTATATTGGCAGAATTCCACAGCATTCCATTTCAGTTCAAACATCTGACAGCGAGCAAAATAGTTTCATCCATAGCTCTCTGCTTTGAATATTGAGCAACAAATCAGTGAAAAACATTTTCCTTCTGTCTTTCTGTCATAAAATTTCCAATTCTTTGATTGAGCTGGGCAAAAATATTGCCAGAGAAGAATCCCCACCCACACTTTTTCTTTTTTTCCTTATTTTATCTTTCCTTTTTCAGTGAAAATCCATGGTGAGGGTATTACAAAAAAATAAAAAAATCCAAAACCAAATCAAACAACAACCAACCAAACAAACCACACAACCCCCATCACCAAATAAAACCAAAACACCACAAACCACAAACAAGTAGGAATAATTAACAATTTCTTAAAAACTAAACTCTAGTTTCTCCAACCAGCAACTGGACTGGAATTTGGTTTCTATTTTGAGTGTAAGCCCTAGGTTATACAACTAAATCTGTCCTTATTAAATCAAAGTTTTAGAAAACTTTCCATGATTAAATATGCCACTTAGCAGCACACAGGAGCTTGGTACTACCTGAGAAACTGACAGGCAAGTGTGACACTGGAGCTGGTTTTGGCCTCAAAATGATACTGATTTTTCTCTGAATTAATTTGTCTCACACACCAGTATTTAGCTCACTAGCCTATAGCGTGGACAAAGAATCTCAGAACTGCTACAGAAACACAAAACTGAGGCATTTTGGTTATTTTACCACACAGTCCAATGGGCAACACCTATGCAATTAGCAGGCACACATACAACACTTACAGATGTGTCTTTTCTGTCAGCTCTGCAGACTTATAAAAGTCAGCTCACTTTCCACAGCTCATTCCTGGCTGTACCTGTGAGATAAAACTCCCATTTCACACAGGGCACGTGCCAGCTCTGTGTGCTTTGGCCACCACTGGCAGCACACAGAGTGGATGGGCCCAGAAGAAGCATTTGCTTCACAGAACTTTAGAGGCATAAAGATGTTTGGAAGGCAACTGTCAGATCTTGCATGTGCGTGGGGTGTCAGGAAAAACTGGGTTGGTGTCAGTCAGATTATCTTGTTCATCAGTCTTTCAGGAAATACACTGAGAAGCCTAGAACAAGATGTTGAAAGAGATGGTGCTATTTCTTCTGTGAAATGAGGGGTTGTTTTATGTAGCAAATCTGACAATGAATTTCCAACATGAAAGAATCCGCTTACTACATCTTAGCTTCTTTACTTGATCCAAGGTTTTAGAGTAACCTGAGAGTGTCAGTCAGGGAGAAAACAATATGAAAAGACCTGATAAAAACTCAGAAGTTCCATCAGGCAAAGTCAAATGAAAACAACCAGAAGGATCAACACATCAAATTGGCTTTTCCTTTCTTCTCCCATTACTTGCTGCAGCTTTTCTTCAAAACTGGTGGCTCTAATTTGACAAGAGAAAGAAATAATTCATTGTTGACTTTCCTCTCAGATTTGCAGTAGCACTCCAGTCCAGGTGCGTCCACCACTTCACACACAGAGTAGATGGGCTAGAAGAAGCAGAAACTAATTAAGTAAAAAAAGAGCTTTAGAAGAGTAACTACCTTCTCTTGGACAAAGTAGGAAGGAGGTAGGGATGGGCATTTACACCTTTCAGCATCAAGCATCACACTTGTCAACCCAATTTCTACTTCTCTCTATTGAGCCTGTTCCTAAAAGATTCATCCAGCCAAGGTATCAGCATTTAGGATGTGCATCATTCCTCTGCAATAAGCAGCTTAATTGGTAGCAATATTTAAATCTTCTCGTGGTGTCAGTGGCATGATAACTGCAGTGCAGGTACAAATGATGCTTACAGCCAATGAGCGACCCTAAGTATGGAAAATGGAAAATAACTGACAGTTCTGACAGATAAAAATAGAGAACTTCCACCCAGCCATGATGAAGCTGCTGTAGATATTGATACAGTGGATTAAAACACGGAAGTAAGAAGCTAAAAAGTCTAATGAAATATGAGCACAGATCTCAAGATGTCCTGCTCTTGTTTAAATGCTGTGTTTTGCTGCATTGTCAGAAAAAAAGGTTGGTCACAGCAAGCCTATTACCCAGTAGTCCTAGCAAGCTCCTTAACCACAAGAAGCAATTTCTCCATTTCCCACTTAAAAAGAGGAGGTGATAAGCAACATTTAGGCCAGTCCTCATTTCACCAAAAGACTCGAGTTGATAAATATTTCCTGCTACCACCAAATTAGATTTTGTGCTCAAAAAGCTAGTTTCATTCATATCAGTATAGAAAGAACATCTTAGGAAAGCTTTGTTGCTGTACATTTTCTCTTGGGCTGGGGAAAGAAGGAAACTTTATTTGTCATCACATACTGATCTTACTGTTCCAAAAAATATTTTCAGTTGAGGACAGAGAGGTACCTGGGGAAACTTGGTGAAATGAGACAACTTTTCAATTCTTGTAGTGTTCTTCACCCACCAGTACAAGGGAAACAGTAATAAATACTCATCAAAGAATGCTCATCCATGTTCACATCAACAAATAAAAAATAGCAGTTGCTTTTAACTGCTACAGATCCCTGGTTGACTCTTCAGTTTATTTACAATCTCTCATGACTGTGCTTTCCTTGTATGTCTTGCATCCCAAACTTCAAGCCTGACATGAAAAGATAAAGACAAATGTGCTCTTCTTGCTGGTTTAGTATCCCCCTCTTCACACCAAACCTCACTAGCAATTGCCAAGCAACTTTGAGAGCAAGGTGCAATTCAGCACAAGTGGAGGGTGCTGGATTGTGGAGGGCTGGGAACTCTCATGAATCACTGCTGGCAGCAAGCAGGAAAGAGGCAAGGCTTTACTGGAGAGTTCAAACAGCTGGGATTCAGGCATATTGTCAGAGGACACAGAGAGGCTCCCTGGCCAGTTTCCTTGCAAATAATTCAACTGAAAATAATGTTTGGGTTTGGAGTTTTTTCCAAATACAGTAATTCCACTACTTTTACAAACCACTTAAACCTTGTTTCTTGAGGCCAAATATTAATCTTACTTCCAAGCTTTTCTTTATATTTGTTGTCTTTAGGAAAATAAAGCAAATGGCAATAAAGAGCACTTGCTCAATTTGGTGCTTCAGCCAGCAGGCCTTGGTCAATCTGAGTAAAACCTTAACTAAGTTAACAGCAAAATCTTGGATCAGGGGCTTATACACCTGCTCTTGTTCTTAAACTGTGTGTTTAATTTGCAAATTTCCTGTAATCTTCAGAATTATCTTAAATTGCCTATTAGAAAGGTTAATGTTTAAAAATTAAAATAACTATTAAATTCAAAAATCCACCCAAAAAATCCTTCTTCTTTCATTGGATAATAATTTTAACAAGTAATTAACCCACCATAATGCCACCAGTCATTCCATAAGTCTTCTCTTGTATTACTCAGCCTACATTTATCTTTCAGATCTTTCAGTCCTTCTGTGCTAGTTAATAGTAATACAATCTGGCATTCCCCTCATTTAATCCTTTTTAAAATCTTTTTTTCCCCCCCACATGTATCTTAACTTTGAAATTAAAGTATTGTAAGAAGGAACTATTTAGTCTACTAACATAAGCACAGCCTTTTTCTTTTGAAAATTGCACCATTTGTACCTGCATATCTTGCAGAAAACCTGAAGTACAAAGTTCGAGAAAACAGGTTTCCCAAGACCACAACATACCATTGGTTTAAAAAAATCATAAAAATTCCTCTGAGTACACTAAAGCTGTGCCCACTTGCCAATGCATTTGAGGTTATACATAAAGAGAAACAAACCCATGCTCTTTCACTTTACCACAACCTCAGAGTTTAGCTTTAAATGATTTCTGAGGAAGGGCTTCCTGCAGACTTTTCACTTAAGTAGTTGTAACTACAACTGCAAAACACTGTTGACTGGCGGACTCCAGAGACTTGTTCATTACCTGTCATTAAATGTTTTAAAGTTTGCATAATTGATCCAGCCAATAAGTCATCATTGATTTATAGGGGTCTGTGCTGAAGAGTTGCTCATTAAAAATTCATAACACTGGTATGTGTCTTTACAATCCATTAGCTGTTTACGTACCCACAGTCCTAAGATTGATTGACCTTGGACTGAGATTCTCATGGACTCTGCTCTTTTTTCAGAAAACCCCCTTCTTTTTTTTTTTTCCATAATTTTACACAAGTCCACAGTATAGAAAAGCAATACTTCAGTCTTCTCCCTTGACAGCTATACTTTGATTTTTTTCCTCTCCATCAAAACTGAAACTTTACTTGAAATAATGAATAAATAAAGCATACTCCATAAACAGCTTTCCACTATTATTTAAGCTTGCGAGCTGTGCTCTGTTAGTCTCCTTTCCCCACCATCAGATTCAAGTGTGTAAATGTTCTAAAAGGCTTTGAATGTTTTATGATGATTTCAGGGAATGATGGAGTAATAGCTGAAGAGCGAAGCTATTAGTTTTAATATTTATATTGAGTGCTCTGAAACATTAATGTGACAGGATGTAAGATCAGAGCAGCGGGACATATTTACTTCACAACCACTGCCACGTGGCAAAAATATTTATTTTCTCAAGCTCTGAGGCCAATTTTTTTTTTTTTTTTCAAAAAATATAAAGTTCAGATATTTGCTTTTCTTGAACTTTGTATTAATTTTTGGGAACTAAAAAAATTGATCAATGATTTGGATACAACTTACTTCATTTAGGTAGAGCCCAAGCATAAAGATGTTGGTGTTGGCAGTGCATCTCGGTCTCTGAACAAAAGTTTTCTAAAGCTGATAGAAGCTTACAAATTCCTTTCTTCCTGTCTGCTGTGATTGCTTCCAATAGAGCACCATAGAAAAAAGGAAAAACAGTTATTTGTTAATAAAGAAATTGAATGGGCTCAAGAGCAGAATCATGGTTAAAAGGTTGTTTCATATTGTCTTCCAATATTTCATGCATGAAGTAAACCAACCCTGTAAATGTCCTAAGTCATTGTGCTTGGTTCTTCTGTTCAAACTAGCAAACATATTAAGGTAAGTGATCTTAATTACCAAGGGTCAAACAGTGCTCACCCCACTTGTGTGGTTCTCATGGTCTTCAGTGAGCCAGTAAAGGAAGTAGGATGAGATCCCTAGGGAGAAATCTTCCTATCAGACTTGCAGAGTGGATCCGATATAAGTGGAACAAATGATGACTTATTGCTGCTACATTATGAAAATGTGATTTCTCCAGATGCTTCCACGCTCTGTGTAAGGACTTCACAGGCTGACAACAGTGCCAGGAAGCAGCACACAGACCTCCAGCAGGAGAAACACTTGGGTCTTCTGGGTACATTTTAGCCAAATGTAAGGAACGTTCTCTTGAACCACATCAAGCAGCTTTACAGGAACAGCAGTGCTGGGCTTGCTCCTCGGTGAGGCATAAAAAGGGGAATACCTGAAAAGGTGAGGTTACCAGCACACTTTGGCGTTGTTCACCAGAGTCCTCTGTACAGTCATGGTGCATGGGGGCCTTACACAGACAGGAGAGCTGGGGCAGGAACTCATAGAACACCCTACTGCAAAGCTGGCTAGAATGGCCTGATATGTGCTTTCCCAACCCTCCTCTCCAGGAAGACCATAAAGGTCTTGGTTATCTCACATATTTCATTAGCCTTAGTAACTTCCGACCATGTCCTTGCTGACCTCCTTTCCCACCTACCTTCCAATCCATCCCCACAACAGAAGCAGCCAACAGAAATGTTTATCAGAGTATTCTTCATTCAGTTACAACAGGGTAGAAAATTCAGCTTTTTTTTTCTGGATGTGTATTTCACTGCCCTTCATCTCTAATGATACATAAGTGTCAGTTTATCCTCCACCATTATTTTGAATATAACACTAATTGCATCAATCCCTATGTTTTACACTTGTCTATAGCTGCAAGCTAGCATTGTCTTTCCCACATTTGCCTCTGTTCTTAACTTACTTATGTTATTTAGGTAGCATTTCTAAATACAATTCTTTTAATAATTAACTGAATCATACAATGCACAAATTAATAGATTAGAATTTTAAATATACTAGAGGGGAAAAACAAGCATGCTACCTGCACCTGTGTACACATCTACATTACAATTTCTTGGCCCTCTCTGTATCCGTCAGAGAAAATAATTTACAAGTACGTTTCCACTTCTCTGCTCAGAAACAGTTTTACTTGAGTGTTAGGCAAGACTTTCTGTAAGGAAAAAAGTAGAAATGAGCATAGCAAGCACAGAGAGAATGATTTACATCACTGACTATGTGGGAGTCACATTCATGTAGCAGACTCATGGCTGCTACAGCTTTTTAGAAAGGTGGGAGGAAAATGATGAAGTCAAGGTATTTGCTGCCTATCAGGACCTCCCCCTTCACAGAGCTCCATTAAACACATTGCCCATCAAGGCAATTCCTCACCTTGTAACAGAGCAGATATCACCACACTCTACAAAAAGGTATAGAAAAGAGCAGAAGCTGCTATTTTAGCACTGAGATCAAAGCAGAAGGCAAGAGAAAGGAAGGCTGTGATGAAATCAGCACCCTTCTTCTGCTGGTGATGTCCTCAGGACCAGAGTTTGGTAGTGCACAGGTTGTAGCAGCAGCACCCCCAGACTCTGTCCTCCCCAAATAAGATATTTTCAGGAGAAAAGGATGGCAGACTCTTTTCGTGAGGGGTTCCCACCCAACTTTTGGAATTACAAATGATACTGTTTTCTCAGCAGGATGTTCACTGACAACTACTGACAAAAATGACAATTTTAAATTACAAACTTTACATTCAGCAATATTTCACACTTGGAACATAAAAGTGTTCATTGGCATATGAAGTCTCTGCCTGGGGTGTTGGGAAAAATGAGCACAATTTTAGCTAAAAAAAGGTCAAATTCATCTGTTATTACTCCACTGGTATTGTCCAAATTACATTGGTGATAAATTTTGTCCAGTGTGGTTAATGGGGTCATTGTTAAAAATGCTGTTTGAAAAATTTGGTAATTTGCCCTTTTTTATACAGATGAACATTAGATATCCCAAATCAGATCTACTCTTTTGTTATTTACTGCAAGCTGGATAGCAGTGATGTACACAACAGAGTACTGGGATATCCCTAATTACCAGGAATGTGACTTGGTATATAGTTTGCATGATACACAAATGGTGACAAGTTTGTCTTCAGAGTGTAAACTTTTAAAAACCACCATAAAGACCCCATAAAAATACGACTTGGACTAGAAAAAGGTGTAAGCTGCATAATGCCTACATGGGTATTTTTCCTTAGAGATCAGGAGAAATATGACAAGTATGACTGCTATTATAGTTATATAGCCTATTCCATTTAGCAGCGATACAGCAGAACTGTGAAAGCATATCCTAAGGTATTTTCACTTCATGCATTTGACATTGATATTAGTTATTACATTTAAGATACATTGGGCTGTTTATTGCTGACTGTTCCCCTCTCACTGAGAATGTTAACCACAGCAAAGGAATATTTGATGTTACAAATTATTTAGCTTTCTACTCTTCATTTTCCTTTTAGTATGCAATTATTTGTTTGGTTTCACTGAGCAAATGAAATTTCAAGGGCATTTCAAGGAAAATAAATAAAGTGCAACCCAAAAGGGTTTTTTTTTGTTTGTATTCAGGAAGAGCATTGAATCATGCATATGTATGAATCAACAAAATCAGGTTAGCTAAGAAATTGGAAATTGCACTCCACACTAGAGCATTTTTCTTGCTCTAGAGATCTTTGCTATGGATTTGAAGGACTAATAAAAAATCAGCAGCATGACTGGAACAGATGTTTTTTTATGGACTCAGCTTGTTAATAGCCTTTTTAGCTTCTCCTAAGGACTTAAAGCAAGTTCCTCCCTTGTCCTGAATATCTGAGATGATGTTAACATTGTCCAAAAGGTACACTAACAAGCAGCGGTGAAGAGCTAAGGTCTTACACATGGTTAGGAATAAAAATTCAAAACATTTCTGTGAATGGGATGAAACCCAAAATGGACAATGTTACAAAAGGAAAAAAACAAACTTATTGACCATATTGATCACACAGTGTCATTCTCTTGAAAGGGAGATAGGCTGATAAAATACTTCCGTGCACTGAACTACATGTATTCAGAAACAAGGGTCATTGCAAGTGAAGAAATTCCCTTTTATTTAAGCAGTGGTTCACTTCTGCATACAATAAGGACTGAGACAAAATGAGGCAGATCTTCAATCAGTGTAAAGCATCCAGGTTTTATTGGCTCCAGTGGCACTGTGTCAATTTATATTTGCCCTACAAGATTTGCATTCTCACTTTAGTTAGTGAATGTCTGCAGGTAGAAAAAAGAAATCAGAGTACTTGGGAAAATTAAAAATCAGAGTCTCTGTCAAAAATTTCACTGGTCAAGTAGTGCTTTGTTTACTCTGTTGTTGTTTTATTCACTCATTTTTCTACAATTTCCTGTGCTCTCCAAGAATTCTTACATGCCAGATATTATGTTTTGTTCATTATGCCTGGCTCTGAGAAGGCAGGAATCATGCTATAACTTGCCATTTTATCTAAGACTCCAGGACAATGGCACTAAACAGTGACACACAGACACAGGACTGGTCCCACCAAAACCCAATCACTGGATTAAGAAACTGCAGAGGTATAATTTAATTTTGCAGCTTATGGCTTTTTTTTTTTTAAATTTTATTTTTCTCCTTTTTAAAATAAATACAGACGCACTAAACCACTACTGGCATTGAGCATCCTAATGTCATTACTCTTTCAGGTGAAGTAATATACCTTCAGTTCAGCCAAGGCATGCTCCAGCTCAAATATATGGGGTTTCTTTCAGTATAGAAGAAATGCTTTTCCTCTACACATAAAGCACTCTTTGAGAAAGCTAAGGGACAGAGAAAAATAGCTTTTCCCTTACCAACTGACACACTCAGGTACAAAAAAGGACAACTATGTCTACTCCATTTTATTGTGAATGTTGTTCGTACTCATCTCTTGGAAGAATTTTTGGCACTCCTGGGACTATTCCCACAGGAAAGATTGGGTATTGACCTTGTTCTTTTCTCACTGAATTTTCCTAAAACTTGTGGCAGACAGGTGCTCTCAGTGGACTCTACTGAG
This sequence comes from Catharus ustulatus, assembly GCF_009819885.2. Taxonomy (NCBI): domain Eukaryota; kingdom Metazoa; phylum Chordata; class Aves; order Passeriformes; family Turdidae; genus Catharus; species Catharus ustulatus. The sequence continues at coordinate 17,081,025 of NC_046229.1, read as the reverse complement.
GCAGGTATTTTAGCCCATTAAAAGGAGTAGCTGAGGTGAAACTCAAATGTGGAGAACTTCCTATTATCCATACATATTGTATGTTGTTGTTTGTTGCCACTGTCATCCATATATTTAGAACATCTGGCTTTGGTATGTGAGAGCTTTCACTTATAAGTAGCTTGAATTTGGAATATTTGATGAAAGACTTCCCACAAATGACTGCATAAAAGTCTAAGAAAATACCAATTACTGCCAAAAACTTCAAATCTGAATCCGTAAACCCAAAGTAACCTCATGGACTATAATGACATTCCATCAGATATGTGCAATCTGACACAAGACTTTGAGCTCTCTCATTCCAGGCTAAGGACTCTTTCCATACAAAAAACAATGAGAAAAGGAGAAAATGCACTGATTCAAACCCTACACTGCAATTGTCTCCTTGCAGGCTCTTTGATGCATAATAACTTGCTACTCCTTCTATCTCCTGACTTAGAAATGCTTAAGTCAGCAGGCCTAATGTTCTAGCGTATAACTCATTTAAAAAAAATCAATCCAGACAAGGCAAAAAACAAAGAAGCAGGTATGACAAATAAACATACAATTCCTGAGTCCCTCCACAATTTCAGATTCCTCAGGCCAGTGAAAGCATTTACAAGAAATTGTAGGAGCTGATTTTTTCACAAGTAACACACACAGACACTGAAGGGAATCAAATGCAGAAGGTTTTAGGGAAGCTATTCTGTATTCTGTAACTTATCCTGCAACATAACATCTCTGCTGCCTTTGGACTCACAACTCTTGGGTTTTGAAGAGAAGGAAGCATCATTAGTTCTGGTTGTTTGATGAAAAGGAAACTATCCTACAAAACAGAATCCCTCTCACTTAACTGAATGAAAATGGAAAATATTTTCTAATTAGTGGGTCATAATATTATTTTCTTGGTAGCATCTTCTGTCCCCCACCACTGCCCTTATGCTGCCTCATTTTTATCAGATTGCTGTTGGAACCAACAATCTTTCACTTATTTCTGCTCTGCCCTGGTTTACTTCCTGATACCATAGGAAATCTAGACACCTGCAATGTTGTTAATGTGGTACTTGGAAAAACAGCCTTGACCATTCCAGAATAACTGGCTAAGATTTTATACCAGACAAAACTGATATTTTGTTGTATTTCAATAACGATAAAACACTCTGTTTCCTTACAGCTGACCACAAGAGACCCAAGCACATATTCTTCCTTAATGACACTGAAAGCAAGTGTTAGCAAGATCTGCTGATTACCTGGTAAGAACACGATTAATTTGTGCCCAGACTCATTAATCTTTCTTAATACATGTCAGCCCATTACATTTGATCCATGACCTCTGTTCCCAGACTTGCACGAAAATCTCCCAGGATCAGAACCACGTCATGGTTTGGCGTGGAGCCACCAGCGCTGGCAGTTGCCTGCAGAAGGCTCCAAAGCCATCAGCAATGGCAGCTGCTGCATTTATGTGCACATGCCCCAATGAGGAGTTCACAGCTCCTCTAAGGCAGGCTGAAAGAAGCTGGCTGCTCAAAAACCTGAATCCTGTCAGAAATACAGCTGTGTCCCTATTTAGATCAAATGATTACTCGTCTTTACGCTCACTTCTGTTCCCCACAGACACAAGTGTTATGTGGGGTGCTGGGGTAGTCCATGCAAATTCTTTCCCCATGGCTTTTGCAAATAACACTTAACAGCAAAAAATGTGCAGCAGTATTTGAAAACAGTTGCCCTTTCACATATAGACATTCATGGATGGAGGATTTAGTAAAAAAATCACTTATCTCAGCCATACCTGAGTCCTTTCTGCTTTAACAATTAGCTCAAGACAGAGGTGCAAATTTTTGTAAAACTTCAGGCATTTAGATCAATGAAATCACCTGCTCTGCTAGTGACATGAGCACAGGCCTTTCAGTGCTTTTTGGCAGACATCAAGTTACTTTTCCATCCATAATAAACAAAGTCCAAAAGCTCACAGCATTATTGCTCCTAGAAAATAGTATGCTCCTAAGGACAAGCACCAAGTCTGTGATGGCATGTCCACAACCTCCTCCTCTTCATCTGTGCAATATTTTTTAATTAAAACAGGCATTTCTAAGCTGAATTCCTTAAGAATTTACAGCCCAGACTCTTTCTTGTCATCAGCCAATATTCACTGGTAGGAGAGAAGTGAAAACTTGGAAGATGACAGAAGTTCAACGACAGCAAAAACAATGCTAAAAACTATATTTCAAATACCTTTTTTTAAGCCAAATGACAAAGCTTTAGTTAATGTTATTTTAATTAAAGTGTTCTTTCCCAGCTACATCTAGCTCATTTTTGTCACCAACATCTTCTGTGAAAACTATGTAATCATTCACTGTATGGCAGTGACCTAAATTGCATCACTCCAAAGGAGCAGTGCTCCTTCTCCTGGTCAGCTGTGGGTGTTAGGTTTGGTCCTTGTCACGTGAAAGGCACAGCACTGCCACAGCAATAACATGCAGCCCATGGCTTTAGTGGGGGCTCTTTTGAGGGGTTTTCTGGGACTCTCAGCCCTATGGCTTTTACCTTCTCTTCCTTCAAGAAAACATAAAAACCTTTCAATGTAACTGCCAGAGAGAGTTCACAGACAAATTATGTAGTATTTCCATTGCAAGTAACATTTTCTAAGGTTTCTAAAGAGCAATTTATACTATGCATTGTTTTATCTGCAACCACGCTATTTGCTGATCATGTTCTAGCAAGCAAATGCTTATTTTATTCTTACTAAAATATCAAACAGGGTCTTAATCTTATCAAAGTGATTATACTGCAGCTTTGAATTTCTCTGAAAAAAAACTAAAAAAAAACTACAACAAACCAACCATTCATTCATTAATTGTTCACTCATGCAGTGCATAAGAAGGTGAGATTGTCAGGAACTTACCATGCCTGATGGGCCAATTGTGAAGGGACACAGCTCAGCTGCTTGCCTGCTGCCCAGGATGGTAACTCTCAAGGGGAAGGGAAGGAAGAAAAGTTCTCATCTCTGCTCTCTCAGCAGTGGCCTTTTCTCATCTTCCAAAGCCGTGTGATCTTGGAGATGCAGACTAAGCTGGCACTTTCCCAGCTCCCCAGCACGAGGACGATCAGAGTTGTATCTCTCCCTTCCCGCTCTGTCTACAGACATCAGGTTGTGGTCCATCATCTTTAGATGCTTCTTTCTAGGGAAAAAATAAAATTTGAGGAAATACATGTGGTTATCTTTCCAAGGTTCACTGCAGAAAAATGACCCACTCCTGTTTTGGGAGCTTTCTCCAGCTTTAAACAGATTCCTACCATACACAGTGCCAGGCTAGGATCATGAGGAAATCTGGTTTTTAAAAGAGCAGAACTGATGCAGCAATTGTCACAAATGCCACAGAATAAGCAAATTTGGTCTCAACTGTCAACCTTATTGCCAGACTGTCAGAATATCTGAATCCAGAGAATAATTTAAATGTCAAATCAAGACACTGCAAGCACAAATTCCTGTGATTTGCTGTGCTGCTGAGAGATAACATGACCTAAGGGTAAGAGAAGAGCTGGCTGGGAAAAAAAAATCTGTTTTTCAGGGGGTTAGGGGAATTTTTGTTGTTAATTCACCAAAGAAATTGGAACATGTACTTTTTTTTCATGCAAAACCACAATGGTTTTGACAGAAAGTTCTCCAAAGAGGTTTTGCATCTTGCCTTGACAAATATTGCTACTGCAGGAATTAATAAACTAACTTTTGGGAAGTCCTCTGAAATCCTTGGGAAGGAGAATGTTGAAATGCCAATCACTGCTATTTTTAAATCAAATGTTTTACATGGAACTACAGATTTCATAATGCTACTGGTTTTAGTGTGGTCTATCACAGTATTTTTAATAAAACTTGCACTGGAAATGTAGAAACTAGAAAATAAATATATATTTTAAATGGTAAGCCTTTCTCAATGGCTATCATTGTGTTGTTATTCACAGCTTTAGAGAGGATTGTGCCTGAGTAAGGACTGCAGAATAATGCCCATATTGAGAAAACCATATGAATTGAACTGGAAAGAAGAAAAGAAAAAAAAAACAGGTTACAAGCTGTCATTCTGAAACTCATTTTCCCCACCACGAAGATGAACTCTTATTACCTGTGAATATGGAATTCAAATACTATTTTCAAGTTTTAAATATAGGTAACACTTTACATTATGTGTCATTCTGGTACCTATTACAGCATAACTCTAATATTATAAATGTATTGAGAGAGGGCTGAGCCAGGAAGTTTTGTAGTAGCCCAAAATTTAAACAAAGTTCAAAAATATTTCCATTTTCTCTTCTCATACAAGCCCATATTCAGTATCCTGGGACACATAATGCCTTGGAAACAAGTGCATTATGGTTTTAATGTAACAAACTAATACATCTTGTACTTCTTTTATCTTCCTCCTCTATTTTATGGGTGAAAATGAGATCATCTACCCACTTTCCCACCTTAGTAGCTATTGCAAAGTTTTCTTTGTCCCTAATTAGGAAAGCCTGCATCCCCTGTTACTGTGTTTGCAGCCTGGGCAAAGGGAAGTGGAATGCTGCTCTGGATCCACATCTGAACTTTCTTCTGTTGCTGTGTTTGAAGCCAGCCCTTTCCCTGGCTGACCTGCAGTGCTGCACTTACAATGACAGCTCTTCAGCCAGCCCCCTCTTGACTAGGATAGTATCTAGCCCTCAAAAAGGGGAAAAATAAAAATGAGGGTTTCAGGGAAGCTACCTTAAAGAAAAAAAGCAAGGCTGTGTCTTAACACCTGAGAGAAAATCTTCGAGGATTTAATACAGAAGTGCAGCATTCCTGTCAGTACCTAACTGGTGCTTAGTAGCAATTTAGAAGCTGATGGAAGCAAGAGGAGTTTCCATGGAAAACAGGCAGATTTTTATGGCCTTCAGAGTACTGATTAGGACATAAAACTATTTCTAATGCTCAGTGAAGGCAATGGAGAAATTCCAACACTGGACCATCACTCCTTCCCACTTACTGAAAGAAGGACCCTGGACCTTCTCCAAAGAGCAACAGGGCACCATGTCTGAGCTACTTCTTCACTGTGAAAATTTAACTGACAAATAGATCTAAGCTATGGAACCATACAAGTCATACTGTATTCAAAGGAAGGAAACAAACAATCTGCATTTAAACAATAAAATAAAGTTCATTTTTGCATGTAATTTTTTAGATAGATCTTGTAGTCTTGCAATCTTGGAGTCTGTTTTGCTGGACTGTGCTTTTAACCAGAATATACTAAATCCCAGTGTACAGGAAATACCATCTATGCAAGTGATTCTCTCTTAGTTAATTAGGTGTGCTAGACTATTTTCCTCCCAGTGAATGGAGCTTGCATACTGGTATCTGCCATCAACACTAAATGGGGCTTACACATGCAAAATCCCTCTGGCATTGAGAGGGGAAAAATCCTTTCAGTTTCATAAATAATGGATCTGTAGCAAAATTAGCATTTCATGAAAAATTTTAAAAACTAGAATGAAAATATAATATCATTTCTATTTCTTGGGTCCCAGTCTGCCAGTGCATTGTATGATCCAACACAGGTCACCTCCTATACATCTACTGCATAATCACATGAACAATTCTCTCAGTTATCTGCAGACTCAACTACTCACCTAGGACCAATGTCCTCTGTGGCATTATGAAAGTAAAAGTGCTCTTCTTCTACCAGAGTGCTGTGGCACCAAGTTAATTTTCTGGTATATGAATATTCTTGTGATTTTTTAAAAAACTGAATTGTGATAAACACCATTACTCTTCTACAATGAAGTATTTGTTTTTCTGTACCTGTTATGTGACATGCTTACACACAAACAAATAATGATTTCTCTGCAGGAACAAATATAAGAAGCGCTTGCCTATTGTGTTCCAAAAAAAATTCACATGGAAGAAGCTGCATGCCCAGATCATTGAGCATGCACACTGTGTGCAGTGTACTAGGTAAATTTGCACCTGCTCATGACATCAGACATTTCAGCTCATTTCATTCCAGCTCCTTCCAGGGTGACCAAGATATGCAGCACCCATTTCAGCTCTACCCTAAACCTGGCTATGTTGGAATCACCCAGAGCTCTGCCACAAACCTTGGTGGAACACAGACTGCAGCCTGTTTCTTTTAGAACAAGATGCTGAAGATCTCACCTAAGCCAAAACCTCTCCATGAATTTGCCCATTGGAATTAGGAATAGAGAGGAAATAGCCCTGCAAACTCTCCTGAAAATCTCCAGACATGGCCCATGTGTGGTGGTGTGATATAAAAGGGCAAGAAATCATTCACATGTGAAGACAAGTGGGAAATTATTTTAGCAAACTCACACACCAAGACACTGCCTTTCCCTTCTCTTCAGGATTCAGTCTCAATCCCATGGCTTTAAAATCTTAAAGCAAAACCTACTAGTATGAGTTTTGTGTTTCCAGTGGAATAGAAATTGCAGTACCAGTGGGAAAATAAATTTTGAGAGTCGTGTTTTGGGGTTGTTCAATATTCTGAGCCCAAATTATGCAATTATGCTTCTTTTTATTTCCTCAGTGAGTAAATACACATTTAGAGCAGCTAGATGCAAATTCTGCAGCCAGGCATACTTACAAAACACTATTTTTGATCAAAAAGAAAACAAGTGACTAACTAATTTATAAGCATAAACTCATCAAACACACAGAGACAGATGGAAAAAGTTACAAATACATGAACCCATGCTCTTATTCCCTAACTCCTACCATTAGAACTTCTGCTGAACTTTTCTTTTGGAAAATACATTTAAAGATTTTTTTTTTAATTCTGCCTTTTAAATTGTACTTTATTCTATGTTTTTGGTGTTTGTAAGCTACAAAATTTGATATCAGATAGGGATCATGATTATATTTTTTGATTCCTGATGTAATTGTTTGACTTATATTTAAAATTTTAAAATTATTAATATTTTACCGATGGATCTAACAAACATTTTGAAGTCAAAAGAGAAAAATAACATTCTTTCTGTGGTTGAACAATGTGGTTCCTATTTCCTCCTTCCAGCTTCTGCCTGTGGGAGCATCTGTCAAGGCTGAGTCAGCACCTTCCCAGGAAAGCCTCATAAACATGTTAGGAGACATTTCATTTTGTCATCTACCTAGGCACATTGGACTGGTATGCAAATAAGACAGCACAAGAACAGGACCACAGCAGCAGTGCTAATGCTCTAAGTGATCTTTCAGTGTAATTAGAATTTGTTTCATCACACTAATTTGACATGGCAAATTAGTGAAGCTAAGACAAGGGGGTTTAGTAGAGCCAGGGCGCTGGTATGTACACAGAAACTTGTCACTAAGTCCATTTGCACATGGGAGTTGTGTAACATTGCAGGGAAGTGACAATTAGTAAAAGCTCTGGAAAATATCAGTTTGTTTTATTTTTAATCTGGAAACTTGATAGGTTATATTTTCTTCAGCTGTTCACTTGCAATAGTGGTTTAGGGATCTTAGCCTCTTTGCTATTGAAAAATCTTTCAAGACTTAGGATAAGCTAACATGGTACTACAATTATACAAGTTTAGTCAAGTCTGACCCAGTGGTACACAGCAACATGCTGTGTTAACACATGGGAATTCAAGGGGCAACTCTGTGATTTCTGCCTCACAGAATGAGCTAGCTGTAAGCATGCCACAGTGACAGTAAAACTGAGGGTAGTGGTTGGCTTCTTTTCTGCACCCGCCTGCCCCAGATCCTGCAAGCTCAAGAGGGACCACAAACATGAAATGAGAACTGCTCCTAGCTGCTGCAAAACAGTCCTGAAACTCAGAAGACTGGAAGGATAGATGGAACAGGCAGAAGTCTGGCAGTGGTCTAATGGAAGGCTTAGTTAAGGAAGAGGACTGTTCTAGTTTACAGCATCAATAAATCTTTAACCTCCTGATTAAAATGAAGATTTGGGATTGTTCTTAGTTTCCTAAATAATTTATCCCTAATATTAGTGCAGTTAGGATACCTGACCATTGATGCCAAACGCTGTTCTTTTGGACCTGCTGAGATCATGAGCCAGTTGAGACTGGATGGCTGGAGATGTGATGGCTCTCTCTCAGCTGAATCACACACACACCATCCTCAAAAGATGCAGCTTCTTTTTGCATCTCACACTCCTGGAGAAAATAGGGCCAAAGGGGTCTGCCCTGAAAAGCAGTCTACAAATCTAAGACTGAATTCATATTCTGTGCCCCACTGTGTTTTAACTTTTTCAGAATAATGTCTCTGGATATAATAGTACCAGTTGCATATAAAATTTGCATCATATTATGAGATGCTAAGACAGGGCTTATTACTTGGAACTTCTAAGAATAATGTAGTAGAGAAAGATGTATCTAGATAGGCATATTTAATCTGATTATACTTTCACTGATAGAATAGTGACCTATACTTTCGATTACATGCTTTGGATTGCTTCTATAATTTGACACAGTTCTGAGGATAATTTAAGTTACCTTTAGGAAATGCTGAAGGAGCCAGTCTATTCCACATTTAAAAGGAAAAGAAAATGGTACTGGAAACCAAAGCAAGTTTCGAGCCAGTGTGGAAATCCTCACCATGGAGCCTAAAGAGAATTCAGAGGGGAGAAACAGAATAGCCAAGAATTTAAGTTGCCCTTCAAATGAGGAGACATGCATTGGTATTTACAAGTTTCACACATCTCAGAGTGGTAACATCCAAAGCACTGAAACAGAATAGACATCAGGCAAAGCCAACCAAGGCAACCCCAGAGACTCTGGATACCAACTTTCTCTTTCCTTTTCAGATTTGGTGTCTTTGGGATGATAGAACACCAAATCTTTACAAACCCTTGGGCTCTTTGGGTACAGTTAAAAGGTTACCTGTAAATACACTCCAGGAGGAAAGCAAAGGAATTTCCCTACAGAAAAAAACCCAAAACTATTTCTTTCCTTGCAATCACCTTTTGGACCTTTCTTTGGCTGAGCAGTGGGTCTCATGTTCTGTAAATCTGAAAACTCTAGAATGGGAAATCTCAAAAAACCTGCACAATAGAATTGGAGTCCTGAGGTACAGACACATGGAACAACATTGAGACAGAAAGCTGCTTTTCTGTTCACTCATATTCCAAGAAAATTGCTTGGGCTATCTATTACTTTATGAGGATTTTCAAGACCTATTTTTTGTTGGGGTTTTTGTTTTGTTTTGGTTTGGTTTTTTTGGTGTGTGTTTTGTTTTGTTTTTAATAGTTTCTTCTCATTATAGGAATCACTTGGTAAGGATACAAAATAGCATTTTGATTCTTCATTCCCAGAGAAGCCTGGCCAAACAGCTTCACACACAGAGGCAGACAGAATCTCTCTTATTTATGATAAAAATAAGCTAGCATCACCTGCTTCTATCAGCTATTGCTCATATTTCAAAGCTCAAAAACCTAACACTGTTTCAGAGGTTTTTGAAAGAAATGCAATTATAATTAGAAGTCGAGATTATGTCAGAAAATATTCATCACAATACAAGCCATAAAAATGCTTTTTTTAAAGACAGAGGAAAGGCCATTCTGTAGGGAATATTTCATGGCTAGTGGGAGGGTTAAATAAACAAATGATAATAACACCAATCAGACCTCTTTCCTTAAAGCCTGCGGAGTCAATCTGCTTCTGACTGTGGAGATACCAACCAGCAAAGGCAAACTAATTAGACACAGTCAAACACTTAGGCAATCACACCTTGTGAATGTAAGCGTCTTCCTGTCATTTGGCAAGTCTCTCAGCTGCCTCTGAGCGTGAGACAACAAATCCCCTGCAAACAAGTTCTTCACTCTCCCTGTTAGTGAGATCTAACAGAGCACAATGGCTGGAGGTGAAAGGTGGCAGTCTAGTCAGGTAATGACATCGTCTTGAACAGCCCACATTAAAATAGTGGCACTTGTTTAGACTAGCCTATTTTCACCTACCTGCAGAGGGCCTTTTTAATGTAATTATTAGACTCTGCAGCCCTGCTTAGGATTTGAAAATACCATTCATTTTCATCTTGCTTCAGCTACCGCTGCTCTCTCCTATTCAATCTCAGTCACCTCATCTCCTCACAAGTAAGTGTAGAAACAGAAGCAGATGAGAAGAGTTGAATTAACAAGAAACAAGTTGGCAGGTGAGCTGTGTGACACAACAGTAAAAAAAAAAGTTAAAAGATTTGACAATATATTCTAATCACTACCTGACTGTAGCAGAGCTGCAGGCATTGAAATAGCTTCCTGGGGAAAACAGAAAAGACAGCAGGAGAATGGTCTGAAACCCAAGGGCAGGAACCAATCCTTACGAGCATTAGAACAAATAAGTAATGACTGTCTTTCAAAGTAGTCTTATTTTCTCAGGAGTTAACTATTCACTATTGACAAAACATGACAAGACATACAGCCTAAGGAGTGCAGTAAGTAACCACCACCCAGCTCTAGCCTGAGATGCCCACACAGCTGACTGCAGGAGCCCACAGGAAGGAACGGCATAGCCATAGGCCAGAACTTTCATCCAGTTTTTCAGTGTGAATCCATGATGCACTGGAGAGGTGAAGTGAGTTACCTCACCTTCCTGTGTCTGCATTCACAAAAGGTCCAGCAGAAGCTTTCTCAGGGTATCTCAGAATGCAAACCCAGCACCTGCCAGATGAGTGAGGCAGGTTGCATTTGGAGAGTACTTCAGCAGCATATGGCCAGTGGCAAAAGAGCTGAGGAAAAGAGGGACTAGTCCAAGGAGGGAAACTGTAATAATAATCCATTTCCTCTTGCCAGGGAAACACACACCTGTCAAGCATGGGATCATTGCTCTGAGAAGTTCTATAAAAACAAAAACTGGATTAAAGATACATGGAGGAAGAAAAAGAAAACTCTGCTTCCTTTGTAAAGAGGAATTTCAAACTATTTTAAGGTGACATCAACAGGAATAAATTATTTAGTTTTTTCCTTGTGTAGCAAGTCTCCTCACAGAAAGGACATCTTGTTTACAAGATCAGTGCTAATTTCTGAAAGAGAGAAGGCTCTCAAACAGCCTGTATGGAAGGCTTGCTTGGTGTGATCCTTGGCTTTTTGCTACAAGTACTTTGGTTCCATTCTTTATCTTGCAAATATATCCCAAGCTGTCCCAGTGAAGAAAACGTGCTGTCAATGTGCTCAGGTTAATTTCTCCAGCACATAGTGATTTCACAGATGACTATTGCAGTGTAGTTTACCATCTTAATTGGTGCCACTGCCCAGGTTCCTGTGCTGAAGGCGTGCCAGAGACTCACAGCATGTCCCAAGCATTCCTGATACCTACTTTGTTTGTTTGCAGTTTTTTCCTCCATCTGGCTGTGACGGATGAGGGTCCTTTAGCTACACTTGTTCTGTAAACTGATATTATGCATCTGACCTAAAATGACAGCTGGAATCAGGGCCACACTTAGAGGTAATCATGCCCAACACAAAAATATAAGCGAGTTCTGGAGGGTGCCAGCCCTGGGTCAGTCTCAGCTTATTTGTCAATCTGCCAGTTCAGTGCTCCTCAGTGCTGTCTTCCCCGAGTAGCAGAAGGCAGTGCTTTCAGGGGCAGTAAACGCTGAACGCTGGGAGACAAGCAGTTGGCAGGAGTCCTTGTGACAGGGGTGGGAAAAGCAAGACAGGTAGCCAGATGGATCTGGTGCGGCCCAAGGCAAGCACTGAAGAAAAGGGGTGAATCAGAGTCAAAAGGTTACCATACCATGATGGGAATCTCTGATTATTGTGACACTGCAGGGGCGAACGCTGCGTCCTGCAAGCTCTTCAGTGCTCTGGTCCTGCTGCAGTATTGTGGGCAAACCTGTTCTGCAGTGACATCCTATATTTTGTATTTTAAATTGCTACTACTATTGCTGCTTACATCAGTTTGTCTCTGATCAGTCCATCCTCCCTTTTCCATTTGGCCTCACTTTGATACTTTATGGGGGGGTTATTAATATTCACTGATCCTCTGGGCTCTGTATTAATTTGCTCTGAAACATTTATATCACTTCCTTCAGAAACCAGGGCTTATGCAAACTAAATTTATTGATTAGTAAAGCAGCATATTTTGCAGACAGGAGTATAATCTCTCATCAGACTATCTGATAGAAAGCGGATGAAATGGGGAAACTCTCCAGCCATCATATCCTTAAGCTAGTTGTGATACCCTGACACATCACAGCTGCTCTATACCACAACATGCCTATTGAAAAAACAAAAGTTTTAAATGAACTTAGGGAATTCAGTTTGAAATTTTCAAGACTAGGAGGCTGAAAATAATTCATTTGGTCTGGATAAATTATTCAGTGCTATTGCACCACTAATACTTGTTTATTTATACTTATTTATACCACATGTACACAAACATACCCGCCCCAACACACTGTTACTTAGCTTAATATTTTAATTGTATAAAATATTAAGTGATGAATACATTATTATCTTGCATATAATATGACCTTATTTTTCACGCAAAGGTGACAGGGTATTGAAGCATCAGTCTGTGTGTGAATCTCTGTAATGACACACCACATCGTGGGAAGCAGCTGCCTCACGTATTGAAACAGCCTTTGCTCACACAAGCCTGTCAAAATTAGGATGTGACTGATCCCTGTACCTGTAACTCTATTCCTCATGATACTGCACCTCATTTTTCAGCAGATTTCATACTGTACCTCGAGGGTCCTCACTTGCAGGTTCAGGATTTAGAGGACAGGCTAAGGGACAACTGTCCTTTTAGAAGGCCAGGGAAAAAAGCATTAAAATCACTATTACCTGCAAAATGGAAAAGACACTGTTTTTTATTCCTTTTGGACACAGGACTGAAGCAGCGGTACTGGAGAAAATCAAGGAACCAGGATTTTGTCATAGCTGTTCATCCATACTCTTCCCACATTTCCCTTCAGCCATCAAACCTGAATAAATACAGAAGGGATGTGCATGGAGCAATTAACTTCCTCAGACAATACACATCTCCTGGACCTGGCACCAGCTGTAGGAAAGCCCAAACTACTTTTTTTTTTTCTCTTTCCTTTTCTTTTAAATAGTATTTTAAAGAAAACCATTTTCAAAGAGGGAAACATTTCCACAAAAAGGAGCAAGCAAGGAGATGGCTCAAAAGAGACCTGAGGCAAATTAAAGCCCAATTTAACTTTTGCTCAATAACTTCACTTTATTTGGATGAATCATTTATGTGGTAAAAAACTTCAGCTTACTACACTAGAAAACTCAATTAATTGCCAAAGTGCTGAGAGAATAGGGAAGGGGAAGCATGGGAGGCAGAGCTCCAGCTACCAAGTTAAGAAGCAGAAATAAAAGCCTTTTGACACAGAGCATTAGAAACATTGAAGAGGAAAGGGGAAGAGTTCCTATACCCCTGTCCATAGTAGAAAGAATGCTTGCATGGGGGAGTTGATGAATGATGAGAGAGAATGAATCCAGGTGCAGGAGTCAGGGATGACTTTACCACACTGTGCCATTGCAGCTGGACCCCAAATGAGCAGCCAAGACCACAAGGGGAAGTTTGGAGTGGAGCAGGGACAAGACCTTCAGTGCCTCAGCTGCCCCCTAGCACAGTCATCATCCTCACTGCCTCCACTAATAGGTCAGAGAGTTTCCCTGGCTGTTCCGTGGATTATGGAAAGGATATTTTATCTCGGCTTGGAGACACATTTCCCCAGTTGCTCAGTGCCATTAGCACAAGGACTGGATGTTCATCAGGGGCTGCTCTGTCTCTGCTCTCCAGGCAGAAGATGCCAAGAGTATTCAGAACAAAGGGAAATCACAGTTTTGCCTTTACTACCAAGAGACGAGAAGACAGAAACGATCTCCAGCCTTTTTCACATTACCCACTGCTCTTCTTTTGGACCTGTAACTACACAAATTCCTCTCAAACACACAGAAAAGCAAGTCCCACTTAGCACGCTACCAGACAACTTCTCAGTTGTGAAGAATCCATCCCTTCAGAGTGTGAGAAGCCAGCTGTGGGGCAGGACCTATTTGTGAATTACAGGTTTTTTTAAAAAGGAACAGAGATAATGAGCACTTTAGTTGTCCAGCAAACTTAAACTTAGCAGCAGAAACCAAATCCTCTACCTAATTTTTCTGCTGGCTTCCTTGTTTGCATATTAAATGTAGAGAAGGAATATTAGGTTCAAGCGGTAGCAACAGAAAAAGGGAAATTGAATGATAGCTTGATTCCTGTGGTCTCTCAGGTTTTTCACATTGGAATATGTTTAACCCTTCAAAATCTGGTCACTTCTCATCTGTGGTAGGAAAATTGCATTGTTAGAAGGAGAAAAATGCACTGGTGCATATGGTATGCCATTAGTGAGTCTCACACCCCATAATAGGAACATTTGTACACAAATGTGTTTTTTGGTATCTAGCCAAGAGCAGAGCACCCTGTGAATCATAATGCACAGCTAATGAGTTATTTTTGGTAAATTTGGCACCCAGAGTTAATAGAACCAATTTGTCTCCAAAAAGCTAAATCACTTATCGCTTCTTTGGAGGTGCTAAGTGGATCTAGAACTTCAGGATGCTGTCAATAAAAATGAAAGAAGCACAAAGATGCCTGTTAATTTGTGCTGCTCTCTACTTCTGTTTAGAACAAAGGCAAGATGTATGAGATGCTCTGACAGGCCGGGAAATTCATTACAGGAAGCAACAGTGCAATTTAACTGTGCTCCAGGGCTGATGCTGGTTGCCTGAGGTAGGTGACCACAAAGAAAATAGACTATTATTTTTGGGAAACAGCCAATTAAACAGCTAGATCCAAAGTGCAAAGCCCTGGAAAGATGTTGAACTGCCCATATCCTAGGCATGGGAGATGTGGAGCTTTGCTTCAACCTGCTATAGACTGCTTATAAATTCAGATCTGAAATAATATTTCACATCCTTATGAAACAGAAAGGTATTCAATTCAAATTGAAATTGAAGGGGAGGCTGGTAGGTTAATATGAGGTTTTGGTTTGGGAATGTCTCTGGTGACAGAAAAAAGTCTAATTATTTTCCACTTAGAGAGTATGTCTCCAACCCAGAAAGCCACTGCCACAGCTGTATTTCCTATGGGAAATTCCCCTTAACTCCTCCCTTTCAGGTGTAAGTTGTCATTAATGCCCTTGCTATGTTGAGCAAAGGAGCTGCATATGGATGTGCAAAAGATATCCACTGAAGTTTCCACTTTAATATCCAATGAAAAATGTATTTGGGTAGGGAACTCTAGTTTTGAGTGTATAGCAATTGTCTGCATTAACCAACCAGCCTAAGTGGAGTGCACTGAATAGGAAATGAGAGTAAAGCAAAAGTTAGAGCTATGCCAAACTACCTGAGTGTAATGTGGATAGCAGTGAACTGTGACTCATGTCATGTTGTGTTATGTAGCGTCAAATCACTGTGCAGTGTGACACAACGTAAGCAACATGAGTGGCGTGAATGTGACACAGCACAGCCTTTTTTCCTCTCTCCTTCTCTTTTCCTTTTTTTTTTTTTTTTAAAGAGCATTTTACTTTTAATCAGATAGCTGCTGTCAATTCAGATAACAGCTGCCTGACCCAAATTTTCAGCTGACTGAAGTGGACGAATACTGAAGTATGGACTTTCTATTACAGAAAGTTAACATTCCAGACTAGCCTGGCATCTAAAAATATTCCTGCCTCATTCTCTTCCCCCCCACCTGCTCCTTCCTCCCCTAACACCAGTTACGTTTTCTTCCTGATACCAAATCAATAATTTCATTTCTATATTACAAATCTTAAAACAATACTGGCAAAAAAAGTACACTGGAATTTTACTTACTGATGTTTAATTATTAATATAGGCTTCTTTAAACATATTTGGCTCTCTGAAACAGCTCTTTAGAGCTGTGTTCCATTTCTTATTGCTTACCTATTCTGTTTGTTCTCTGCCTCCCTGATCCTTTTCGATTTTCTGCAGGTTAGCAAGTGCTGCATTGTCTGCTTTTGAAATGTGTCTTTAGGCATGCTTTTGTTTGACAAGGAATGCCAAGGCTGAGCTGACAAAGTCTGTTTGAAAATCTTTTTCCAGGTATACAAGATCAGTAAGTCTGTTCAATGTATTCTGTGATTAGTATTTTTCTTCAGATATTTATATCAACATTTCAGGTTTAGTGAAAGATGTTTTCTGAGCATACCTGTCAGTGGGAAACCTACTAAAGGTAAGTAACACTATCATTTATATATTCAAATGTATAAATATATTTATGGTAAATAGTTGACATCTCTCTCCATATAACTTAAAAGAAAATATACCTTTAACAAGCACTCAGCCACTGTTCTTCTAACAGGTTGAAACAAATATCAGGGTACAAAAGCTGTCTTTTAGATATTTTGGCTCTAGCTCTTTATAACCAGGATCATTTTAAACATAATATTTAGATTTCTGCACCCTTTCCCCTGCAGGGGCCAGGGCACTGGGGATAATGTTTGTCCTATAAGGCAAACTTTCAGGTGAAAAAGGCATTTATATATTCAGAAACTACACACTCATGAATTCCAAATAAGATTTGTTGCTGATTGTTTTGGTTATTTTTTTTTAACTGAAGACACATGTTTTGCCTTTTACCTCCCCAGTTGCAACAGAGATCACATCCTTGACAAAACAATTTGGTGGAAGGTGTACCCAAAGCCTACCTAGAAGAGGCAAATTGAACAAAGGTGGCACAATGGAAATAGGTAGATCCCCTTTTAGCAACACATCTCCTATTTGCCATGTGACACAACAGCAACAGAGGCAACACTCCGTGCTAATGACTAGAGAATTTTGTGAATCCTTGGAAAGGAAGTACAACTGCCCCAAAATCTTACTTCTCATTCCTATCCTCCACGGAGCTGCCATCACATAATTCTGTTGTCACTCTGATCAAGGCTGGAGCCTGATGCACACTGTCTGTTCCTGAGGGCATGGGAGCAAATGACTCCCACACACCAGGTGGTGCTGGGATTTTCCAGGTGGGGCTGGGATTCCAGGCACTTCCCTCTGAGCTGGAAGTGAGTCTGTGTAGACTTGGCACTACATCTCAGTGAGTTAGCAAGAATATGAACTGAAGGCAGACCATGGACCTAGCTGAAGAAAGAAGTTCAAATGTAAAACAGAACTTTCCTTCTGGTCACCAAAGCCTGTTGGAAAGCAGAAGGCAAATAAGAGATTTGTGAATCACTCCCATGGTGAGATTAGCTCCTCTCCTATCTAAAAGGCTGAAGAAGTCCTTCAACAAGAAAAAAATTCTCATTTTCTTGTGATTGAAACTCTACATGCTAGAAGTGTTTGTATCTTTGTTTTTCACAGAGGACTAAACCAAAGATGTAAACTTTAACATGGCAATCAAAATGCAGACTCCAATTTTGTAACCTTACCCTAAAGTTGCTTTACTGTAATTGCATTTTAAGAGTCTCTTCTCCATTAATAAAGTTCACACTTATACACCCTATATCCCCATCAGGCAATAAGCAAAGAGATTCCTACATCAACTGGGTGTATTAAAATTCCACTGTTCTCTCTCCTTTTTTTCCATATACCACTAAATTTTAAAACAACATCAAGATAATAATAGGCAGCCCAATCCTACCAAGGCATGACCTTGTCAAATCATGATCAAAAGAGATGAGCATGCACACTCTGTGTTTTTTCCCAAAGGGCATGGTACAGAGCTGAGAAAGACCATCAGAGCCAAGATTGGAAGCTATAAAATATATGTCACTTTAAAAATGTATTTTACTTTCACTTAATTTCGACTATATTAATGCTAATAGCAAGAAAAATCTATGGATCTAATAATCCACTGCACATTCCTTGCCCAAAGAAAGAAATAATAGAAAACGTTTGGGTTTTATGTAAATAAACCACGTAAATATTCTAACAGTTTTCTGATACAGCAAAAGTACTAAGCTAGTCCATTTGAAACTAGAGAAGGAGAACAATTGATCTTAACTTTGAAACATGTGAAAGTATTTACCTCATGATCTTCTGCCATAGAGAATGAAACTAGTCGATTCAAATGTAAGAAGTTGATCTTGTTTAAAAGGTGCTTGGCTCTCTAATTACATGAGAAGTACCTTTCTTTAAAAATTCATTAGAAATATGGGGTCAAGAAAAAGTCTAAAAATACCCACCATGTAAACTACTGAACTGTTCTCTTAAAATTAAAAGCTGAAATTCTTTGACTGTCTCATTTTCTAGCAGAACACAAGAAAGGAATATTTTAGTTGGTTCTCACCCTCCAGGCAAAGTAGTATAAAACCTCTGGCCTGATTCCAACCCCATTATCAAAGGACCACTCACCTAATCTAAAAAAGCAGCTCTTCATCAATTTATCATTAACAAGAGCATTACAATATAATGTAGGAAAACGGCTTTTCACCAGGGATTCAGTTAATGGGAGTCTAGAGCCACATAACAAGCATGGCAGAAAATATTCCACAGTAGGTGAGGATAATATACATATATTCTACACAAAGAATACTGCAAATAACTTCTCTGTTGCTGATGAGCTCTCTAAAATACTCTGCTTAAAAATTTAATTTTAGAAGTTGAAGTCTTGTTGAACTCTACAGCAACGTACATTAATGCAAAGTAATTAGCTGCTGACTCCCTATGAAAATATTTTATACAATATATATGGTATTAGTGAAGGTGTGACTCTGGTAGGTTTTTGTGGAATTTCACTAGTGTTGATTCCTGTTCACTCTCTATCCCACCACCTCCAACCTCAGGAGTTCAAAAATCACAAGCCAAACATCCAAAATTCAGACTAGTTAAGATGTCACAAAAAACCATGCAAGAGATCTTTGACATTTTCTTCTCCTTGTGAGGATGAGGAATTTTCTTCTCAATCTAAATCCATAGTCTATGGGATGAATACACTATTTTCTAATGCTTAAACACAAGTTGAATTTGGACTTACTTCTATGAATTCTGTAGCTGGAACTTTCAGGCAAATGTTGGCACTGCCAGGCAAGCCACAGTACCACAACTGATGAGTCTCATCAGCAGCCAGCCTGTACCACACTTGTCATTAATGTCACATCACTGCTCTGCTGCACCCCACAGGAGGAAAAATTCAAGACTAGGCCAGGTAAATAACTTTTTTATGCAGCTCACCAAAGCCTCCAATACAGAGTTGGTGACATACTTTTGAGCTGAGATCAGCTTGGAGACAAAAGATGACATTTCCAGCCTAAAACCTGCCATGTAAATTTAACCCATCAATGATGCTTGAAGGAAGAGGAGCAGCAGAATGAGATTGTACCAGATCAGCACTTTGCATCATGAGGCTGTAGGTTTTTGGGGACCTTTGGCAAGATCCATGAGACCAGCTATATCCTATGACCTCACTGGAACTTGAAACAATAAAGAATATGGAGAGAGGAATTTACACACTGGAGTTTACAACAAAACCAGAAAAAAACTCTCACACTATCTGTATTTCTAAAATAACTTCATCTTAATAAGAGTATACTCCTAATATTATGTTTCCCTAGCATGCAGGTTTGCTAAACTGTAATACTCGTAGATACTTTAAAATAGTATTTTAGATTTACTTGGTGTAAATAAACTATTTCCCACCACCTGTAAGAAATTAATCTATTATAGGCCATACAAAATGTTCCTGGGCTTAGTTGAAGGTAAAATAAACCAGGGGGGGGAAAAGCCACAAAATTCATTTACCTTCAGTGAATTATTAGGTCTGATGAAACAGTGAACCGTGTCAGACTTCCACTACTTCAAATCACATCTAGGAGTGAAGTTATGGATCCTGCAAAAAATACCAAGTGTTGCTATTCATAGCAGTTCATCTGATCAGCAGTGCAGGTCACAGCAAACACTTCACCCCAGTGCTCTGGCTTACGAGGCAGGGCTCCCTGCAGAGCAGAGACGAGTTCAAGGTCATCACCCTGAAATTTGAAGTGTGCTGCAGGACTGTCCCCATCTACCTGAGAGAACTCCTTCCTCTTCTCTGATCACAACCTCCCATGGCAGCTGCATTTCTCCAAACAGTGAATCTGCCAGCCAAACAGGCCAGATGCTCCCAAGAGGAGGAGATGATTTTTGGAGGAGCTGGATACAGACTATGGACCTTCTTCCCTGAGGAGAGAAAAATAAACTCACTTGCAAACTTCAGCGTAAACCTCATCTTTCCAGCTGAACAGCCCTCAATAATACCTTCAAACAAAGTGAAATTCTATAAAATAATCAAATTCTTTCCTTGACAGGCTGAGAAGAGACCGAGGGAAGTGCTTCATACAAAAAGAAGCAGTCACATACACACACACACTGCTCTTGGTAACAGAAAGTGTTTTGATATTGCAGTGCATGAGGGTAGGTACACAAGAGCATACTGAGACCAAACAACACAGCAACAGTGATATTTCAGGAACAGGATTAGGAGATGTACTACACTGCATCAAATATGTAATGAAGTGCTCACACAGATATTTGATGTTCTTGCCTGTTGGCCTCCATGTGTTGCCAAACGAGCTGGTATCCTGATGCAGAGCTTAAACAAAAAAGTGACATTCTTTCTTAAAATATTTTGAGCATCATTGGACTGGGGATATTCCCTTCCAAAGCGGCTGGTGGTCTCTGCTAACAAGTTTTTTTTGACAATAGCTTCTTATAACATGGCAGATACTTTCCTTTTGCCTATCTCCCTTCAAATGAGGAAAAAAATAAGACCAGAATGGCTGTGCCCGGGCAGTATTTTCAAGATTTCCCCCCTCACTTACTCTGACCCAAAACGAAGCTGAAAAACTGAAAAAAGGGCACAAGGGTCATGCACACCAAAATTAATTGTGCCAGTAGAAACTCTCCACTTTGATACTTCCAAAATATTTAATTCGTATTCAGTTTTTAAAAGATTTATTTTGTAATCCTATTCCTGAGATATTTGAAGGTGGACACGTGATTGTGTCCTGTTTAAAACATATCAAATCAGAATGCTTAAACCTCATAAAGGAGCATCCAAGTATTTATTGGCATTTATTAATTCCTATTAAATGCTTTAATTTCAAGGAACTGACACCCTCCAGGGAAAAATCCACTTTGCCAGAAAATTCCCAGCCAAAGCTAACAAAGAGCATCCTTCTCAAGAAAAAGTTCTGAGTGTTTCTCCCTGGGGGATTGTTCTGCTAATGGTGGACATTAATTTCCACGTGTGACAAAGCCAGGTCAAACCCATCAAGAAGATACACAAAGGACTTCCCTCTGCATGCCACCACGGAGCCCCCTGACTGCATCCCACGCCAGGCAGGTGAGGGAAATGCACAGATTGCAGCACCTTTCCAGGAAAAGGCTGGTGTCAGAAAACACGGTGTCTGTACCAGTCAGATGAGGTATCTGACCAGGAAAACCACAACAGCGAAGGAGGAGAACCAGGCTGAGAAGCTGCAGGAGCAGCAGTAGGAGATGGGGATAAAGGTTACTGAAGGTCAAGTACAGCTGGCGCATCGCTGCTGGCACGAAATTGCTGCTGCATTCCAGGAAATCATTCCCTCTCATCTTCCTGAGCCTGTCACATCCTATTTCACTTACTGGTTCCTTTTCAAGGTGTTCGTCTTATTTGTCTCCTTGGGTTTGCTGTTTATCTCCATTTATTCTCAGCATAATTCGAGGCTCGTTGTTTGAATTCTGTGACTGGTGGGCAGGTGGGGGAGAGTTAACCTGTGTAATGATTTGGAGAATCTACGTGGGAAGGAGAGAGAACAAGATTAGTAGAAGTGATTACAGCAGGAGTTGTGCTGGGAATATCATTTCAGCAGAGTGAGCAGTGGGGGACCAGCTGGCCTGTGTCTCGTCATTTTTGCAGAGAAAACTGAAGGAGCTGCGCTACTCTGTGTGAGCCGTGTCCGGGAGCTATGAAACTGCCTACTGATGAATAAGCTGGAAAGTTGTCTGAAATAAAGTTTAGGAAGCACTAACGTACCTCCCGCAATTCCAGCTTTATGGTAATGCATGTTGGATAATTAGCACCAATGGGTAAGAGGCATGAATACTCATACATCGAAAGCAAAGCATTAGCATATATGTAGGAGATTACAGTTAAATTTATCATGAACTACCTGTGTCTGCTGGAACAGCTCTTACAGCAGGAATCTTGGTCCTCTTTGGAAAAGAAAAAGATATTAGGACTTCACATTTGGCTTGCAGAGGGCTCTTCTGAAGAAACCAAAGCTCACTACTCACAAATGAGCTGTGGAACCCCCAACACCAGCCTGGGCCTGGGAGTGCTGGCACAGGGCTGCAGGGCGGCCACTGGGGACAATGGCTGGGGCTGCCCTGTGCCAGACACAGATGGTCCCAGCCAGCTCAAACCAACCCACTGCAGGGCAGGCTGAGCCCCCAGCCATGCACAGGGCACCCCTGGGAAAACAGATCTGAAGGAAGGGCAGAAAATGCCAGGTGGAGAAGAGGGGAGGGAACACCAAGGTAAGAGGAAGAGGTGCTCCACAGCAAAGCAGGCACTCCCTGCAGCCCATGGCAAAATCCATCCTGGAGCAGAAGAACACTCCTGACAGGAATGCAGCCCCTAGAGCCCACTCTGGAGCAGAAGAAAGGGGAAAGGAAGAAGAAAAAGCAGAGAACTGTGATGGACTGATTGCAAGCCCCACTGCACCATTCAGGTGGGGTGCAGAGGAATGTGGAGTGAAGCTGAACCTGAGAAAGGGGGTACGAAAGGCGTTTTAATGTTTGTTTCTCTGTTTCTCACTACCCAAGCTAATAATTAAATGCTTATTTTAACTAGCAATAAATTGAATTCATTTTTCCCCAAGCTGAGTCAAATATTGGACAGAGACTGTCTCCTGCCTTCTTCTGAATCTTCTGGGAATCTAAGTCTACATCTTCACTTCAGGACAAGTGCAGATGGATCTGGGGCAACTTGCCTTCTCCAGAGGCAAAATCTGAAGTCAGCTCATCTGTTGTGCCTTGCATCTGCAACAGGAGCTAAAGTTCCTTTGAACTACACCCAGCCACATCTTGCATTCATAACACAGCTTCTGCCTCCTCTCAACACCCTGCCCTGGCTGAAGAAGTATTTTCTCCAGCCCTAGTCATGGTTATAATATCTCATAATTTTAGCATTGCAATATGTCTGTGTGTGCACTGTGCAGGTGTTTTATCCTGCTGTTAACAGTTTACCAGACAAGTGAGTAAAAGATATTCTGTGCTCTGAATCTCCTGGGTAATGACTTAATTACATTAAACTTGTTTCCTGGATGTCTCATCCATTGTTATGCTTGCAAAACAATTCACATTAAGAATGCTCTGTTTTTACAACCTTGCCCAAGTGTAATTCTTTTAATTTCTTCATCTGTTTCTTCTGGGAAGTTTAAGAAAATATCTTTAAGTTACTGTTGAATTAAGGAGAAAATAATCCTCTACTTGTTCAAAAGAAGAAAACCCCAGAACCTCAAGCTGCACTTTTTCATCTATGCAGTCCTAGAAATAATGCTGAGGGTTTATCATTTCATGTATATTGCAAAACCTAAGTAAAAACCACTTGCATCTTCTGAGAACAAAAATGAGAAGGAATAAGATGAATAAGAAATGCTACCAGGAAAAGACAGAAAACTAAGTGTAAATGGAGGTAAGCTACAGCTAAAGTGGCTGTAAGGTTACTCATGGATGGAATACTTGCACATACTCTGATATATAAAATCTGCAATTAAATTTTAAAATAAATTCCTAAACCAAGGATTTGGTCCATCTAAGAAGGAGAACATTTTTCAGATTTAAGGACTCTACTCTTGCCTTGGAATTCCTTTTTCTTCAGAAGTCATTGAAAATATCCAGAGCTGTTTAATATACTGACTAATGCTGCTCATGTTGTTACAAGACTAATTGCAGGCAACATTTTAAAAAGGACACATAAAGCATTTTTGAGGGACAAATCATATTTCTGTTCACATACCCAGACTCTGAGCAGTTCTCTTATTCAGAGCGCAGAAGTGGAAACCTAAATTTAAAGTAAGATATCAGTATTTCTTTGTGACATGGCTGGGATACACCACCAGGAGTTAGGAAATTGAAGAGGTCATGTCTGACACTGACAAACACATCTGTACCTGCTTAAAATCTGTATACTGGTCACAATAGGGTCTGACAGAAATAAAATAATCAGGGTCAGAAGCAAAAAAGTAGGTTCAACATAAATCCAGGGAGAATGGCCTCTCAAAAATACCTTCCAAGGCACTTGGGAAGCACAAGAATAAAGCTGAGAGCTGTGTTTCCTATAGATACAGCTATATAGAACCGAGTGACCCAGTGAGAAAGATGGGCAGAGAGCTCCATTCCAGAGTAGACTCCAATGGAGTCTCCAATAGACTGGAGATTAAAAAACTAACATAAGACATGGAGAAGGCCCCAGTTTGATTTGGCAAAACAGCTTCTGTCCTCCTCATTTTTAAAGGTTTTGGGATATCTAAAGACAGACCAGGAAATGTATTTGCCATCCAGCTCTTTACACTACCAGGATGAACCTGTGAGAGTGAGAGATGTAGAAACACCTAACTGAGGTGCCTTGGAGGGAAGGAAGAGGCTGCAGGGAGTATGGTAGGAGACAAAGAACAGGACACTTACCTATAATTTTACAGCTTGCGCTCCTCCTCTGGCCAGGAACACAAGCAAAAGACAAGCAAAACAACAAAGAGCAATAACACTTACTTTCTGTGTTATTTAAAATACTATGAATACAGGATTCGAAATGTTTTCTTTGTTTGATTCATCCAGTTGCACTTCTTTAGATAGAATAGAAATACAAACCAAACATTCATTCTCATTTGCATGATTATTAGTGTGAGTTGAGAAAATTCAGCTTTCCTGAGAGGACACCTGCCCCTTGTTTTCCTGATCACTGTGCATTACCGTTCTGTTACATGTGGAACTGCTGAGGATGCTGATGAAACAACATTTGCTTCTTTCCAAACAGAGAAGTTTGCTTGAGGTCTGTGTATATTGACTTCCTGAACACTAAAATTATATCCATAACTTCACTGTTTATATGCAACATTTATCCCATTTTGTTTGCTCTTGTAATTTTTATCACAATAGAAAAGTTTTACACATCTACAGAATGTCTTTTTCAAACACCTTTAGTACCTACCTGAACTGGCTTTTCTTACTTAGAAAGAAGAATACTTCAGGAGCTACAACAGAATTACAAGTAACTGTATGTGCAGGAGGGCCTGGGAGCACAGGTTAGGCAAGGCTTGAGCATGAGATACGACACCAAACCAGAAATGGGATTCCAATACAGGCTTTGGTACCAGGAAAATCTAAGCACAACTTCGCAAAAGAACAGAAACTTGGTTGCTTCAGAATAAATAGTCTTTACATGAAGCTGCTGGAGAACAATGACCATGGAAAAGCTAAGCCCAGTTTACTTCAGATTTAAACAGACTTCCACAGATCACTCCTGACATCTGTTTGGTCATGTTTCCAGTTTGGTTGTGAAAGTTTTGCAGAATCTTAAAAAAAAATTCCAAACAAACAAACCACAACACCCTCCCTACAATCTACATTTTATAATAGAACACAGTCTTTACAGATTCAATAAATTATTCATGGAGAAGGCAATATTACTATTAGACCCTGGGGTCTTGGGTTCCCTGCATGTAAAAGATCTAACTCTACACAATCAATCCAGTAGGATAACTGTTATACTCTACTTAACCCAGATTGCCTAACAGGGTTTGAAAATGGATTAGTGGATGATGAGCTCGTTTTAAAAGCAATATTATCTCCCTGAAAAGCAGAGGATAATTCCTACTAGCCTATTTTAAGAAATAAAATGATCCTAGATTTGAAAGAAACTTTTCACACATTCTCTTAACTAGCTAGACATTGACACATGCAATGACCAGAGACATGGCAAAAGCTAAGCATCAAAACAGGCATCAATCAAAAAATGAACACTGAGCAAAAGTTGTCTTAGGGCAGAGCAGAAAGAATGTAGATTGACAAGAAGGTATCAAAACCGGCTTGTTATTACAAATTCTCTGAATATCCTCTGTGAAGGAGCAAGCAAGATTTCTGGAGTGGCTATAATTCTTCATCATTACAGCAACTCCTCTAATTAACATTGATATACTGACGATAAGCTAACACATTTCTAATTACAGAGAGAGCCATAAAGCTGAAAGTATTCTAGAGACCAAATGGTTCATTGCTCTCTATTTTTGGTCACTACCAAACATCGAAAATAACCCAGCAAAATTTACTGTCTACAGTGATGGTTTCAATTTTTATTTTTCACAGAAATCTCTGCTTGCTATCAAAGCACTGCACTGCGGTCATTTTTTATTTTGCACCTGTCAAGATAGCTCTGCTTTCCTTGCATGCATGCGTTTTGTTTGTTCATAATATTCCCTTGAAATAGAGAAAATAGCTGGAAGTAGCCTTGGATTGGATTGGACACAGAAAGGAAAAAGCACAGAGAGACTTACCTCTACATGAAGATATAAAGATTTCAGACAGAGAAAAGAGACATATTCTGAACTTCCTGCAGAACCATAGCATCATTTACGTTAGAAAAGGCCTTTAAGAACATTGAGTCCAACCATGAACCCAGCACTGCCAAGATCACCACTGAATCCTGTCCCTAAGTGTCACATCTACACGTCCTTTGAATTCCTTCTGGGATGGTGACTCCACCAGTTCCCTGGGCAGCCTGTTCTAATGCTTGTCAGCCCTTTCTTTGAAGATTTTTTTCTTAATATGCATCTACTGAAAACAGTTCATATTCTGAATATCAAATCTTCACAGCAAACTGTTCATAGGCAAGCCCAAGGCTGAAAGATGTTCGCATAAAACATTAGTTGAATAAATTCAAACTAACATATTTCTGAATCCAGTAGAGCAATTTGTAAGAACAGAATCTACCACTGGCATACATGGTCACTCCAGGATTCTGTGAAAACAGACAGAACTCCAGAACCAACATCATTTTACACTGTTGTAAATGTATCTCTCTTGTTAAAAAAATGGAAAAATGGCAGCATGACAAATGTAACACAGGAGCACTGCTTGGCCCCCTTTGCTTAGCACATTTTCCCTCCTTTTATTCTTCAGTACTTTTTCTCCCAACATGTTTTTTGTTTTCTGTGCTGCTACCTGGCTCTTCCCTTTCAGACAGCCTCTTCCTGACAGTTATCAGGGTTTAACATACTGTACTAGGAGGCTCGTGAATATTGCTCTTTGATTTTTAGTGCTTTATGATGAATGGCTAGAAATCATTGCTGGGGAAAAAAAAAAAAAGAAAGAAAAGAAAAATAGTTTCTTAAAACCTTTGTGATATTGAATTCTGCCTGCAAATTCTCCAGCACTGACTTGCTTTGCTACAGGATCACTCTGTCACTCTGCATGCTACACTGTTCCCCTCCACCTCTGGAACAGCAAGGTATAATGTGGGAAAAATGAGTATGAACCCCAAGTTTAATTTTCCTTCTTGATTTTTTATTCTTTTGCTTTTTAAAGTCTTTCCAGATGTGTTTAAATTTTAGGTACTTTGTGTTTTGAATCCTTTGTCACTTCATAACAGACCCCCACCTTGTTTTGCATTACCTAGATAAAAGCAGGGAAGCAAGAATTGAAATGGTGGACCCTGGACTAACAAAGACTATTCAGCTCAGCAGAAAAATTCTTCTACTGTGTTTAGCAACCTAGAGAAAAGATAGGGTGGAAAAGTCACTGAGAGGAAGGAGAAAAAAAGCACCTGTAAAACAGAAAGGAAAGAGTCTGTCTAACTGCACATTTCTGCAAGGAGTGTGATGGAAGTGCTCTTACCTCCAGGTTTCTTTAGGGGGGCTGTCATTGACCCACGTGCTTTCTGCCAGTGAAATTCAAGATATTTATAAACTTGTTCAAGAGCATTCAGGTGAAATACACCCCCAGAGGACTGGATTAAGTCCATTGTGCCCAGACAGAGCAGGCGCAGCAGGCTCCACACCTTCCAGAAGCCGTGGCAACGTGCTTGTATCTGAGAAATTCCAGGCAGGAGCAGGGCCACTCTGTCACTGTGTGCTGCCATCACATCCACACAGCTGGAGCTGCAGCCTGAACTCACTGCTGGTGACCCCTCCACAGTGTCCTGTAGAGCAGAAAGGATCCTGGTGGGCAAGACTGGCTCTTCATGCCACTTCTGCAGGTCACAGGAAGGCAGCACAGCCCCTCTCACCCCACATTAGGTAATCCCAGCCCTCATTTATGGCTGTGGGACCGAGCTCAGAGCAGCAGAGCACTGCCTGGTCCACAGGGGATGAGTGGGATGATCTTCCCCTCTCCTCCAGAAAAAGAATTCATTGCTCGGGGAGAAAACAGCCCGATGTTGTAAATACAAATATCAGGCAGCAAAGTTTACTTTCTGTATTTTTAACTCTCTTTAAGACAATAAATCAAGGTATACACCAGGCCAGGACATACTGCTAGTTCAGGCATGAAAGTAATTTCCTAAGAACACATATACATGAAGTCTATCAAGCACTGCTGATGCCAAGGAAGGAACTAAATCAGTTTCCACCATTTTAAGTCCATCTTCTGGCAGGTGAACTGCAGTCTTCTCTAGTGTTCCTACAAACTTAAAAATACCTTAATTTCCTTGATTTGTCTCCTTCTGTATCCAATTCCCATAGTTTCCCAATCTGGGCCAATGAAATACACAAAAGTTGGAGTCCCCACCACAGAGGACCACCAGCCTACAAGCAGAAACAAAGAGCACAGTGGCAAGGAAAGGAAAAGAGGCATTTCTCTGTGCACTCATCTGAATTAGAAAGTTCAAATTTACCACCTTCACTTTGCTATCTTCTCATGAATGGTAAGCTTCACCTCCAGAATAGTTCAGCAGTCTCCCCTTTCATGATTCATGTTCTTAAAGCACACACAACAGTGGCTTTACAGCATTCCAATTTCCCAAACTTCTTCAGCATGATGGAAAAATACAGAACACATTTCATAGTATGGCACAACTGGCATCCTGCAATTCTCTTCTGAGACTCCAGCATGTTTTTGTACCTTTCTTACTAACTGGTTGCAACATAGAACAATTCACATATGAAGTAGGACCTTCAACGTCTTGAGGCACAAGGGAAGTATGTTAATCTTGAAGGTTTACATGCTGAAAAAAAATTTTAAAACAGGATTAAAAATATTCAAACACTTTTTTTTTACTTTAATAACCAGCCACAGCTAATACTGTCAAGAGGACCTAGGTCCTAGGTATAGACCAAATGCCAGAGGGAATTATCCCAGAGGGAAGAGGAAGGTGATTTTGGAGAAGTAGTCAGCCTGCTTGAGCACCTCATTAGAATCATGTGCTATGGCTATCACCTGTGTCTGTGCAGATCTACATTCAGATCAGGGGTTGAACAAGAAGATGGGTATCAGTTCCCCCATTGAAACTCACCCACTTCCCAGGGAGGTTTGTAGGACGCAGACCTGTGAGCCCTACAGATAGTGAGGCTTGGCCCATGGCCTTACACAGCTCAGGCTCCTCTGCCTGCTACCCCTCTCTGAGCAGAGAGCCAGCTGCTGCCACATCAGCTCATATTGCCCACTGCTCTTTGTTTCTCTGGGACAGGAGGTCCTTCCAGCTTTGTTTCCAGTGCATCAAAGTTCTCAGTGAAGTGGTTCTTTGTATTTCACCTGTACCTTCTAACATCACACAGATAGCCAGATCCTGTTCTCCCATCTGGCTCACAAGCGGAGAAAACTGTCAAAATCCAGCAGAAAACCAGCATTCTGTGTTGCATGTCCACAGAGTGGCACTCAGAGCACAGATCACTGTAGAACAGTTACATCTGTCTAGATGTCTGACCTGTCATGTGTGTAAGAGTGCTTTCACCAAAGCCAACTGAGGAAGAGCAAAAGTCACCTGGAAGACACACAGGTACTCTTTAGTCCTTAGTGACTTGTGTGCTAAAAGGCTGCACACCAGACATGTCATTTCACTAAGGAGACACTTTGCCCTGTGAAATTAGAGTGCCCAGCCTCAGATGAGCACATGGCTCTTGGCTTAAGGTCATAATTTCTTTCTTGCTAAGTCTAATTTCTTTTCTCAGTTGTACCAGATCACTCTGATGGATTTAATGGGATTTGTGGGATTTTCATTTTCCTGAGAGCCTATGATATTTCTAGGCAAAAATACTGTTTTGCCTTTCCCCCCACCAACACTTCTGTAAAATAGATCCACCTTCTAGGGGTGTACATTAAATTTTTTAATACTGCAGAGAATCATTGATTTGACACAGAATATTCAGATTAGAAGAGGCTTCTTTTACAACTACCCCTCCCATCCTTCAACTTTACAAAAGTTTTCTTCACAAAAGTTCCAAACCACTCTGGTTTAGATGTAGAACACTGAGAAAGCTTAACAATAAATTAAAACTATTTTCCTTTGTACTGGAGTGTGCATTTTGGGGCAGGATTGTTAAGCAAGAAAAATAACAGAAGATCCTCCACAGAAAAGGTCATTTTCTGGCAGAAATTTCAGTTCATACCTATCAAATGCTCACAAGGAGCTGGGTTTATTGTTTGTTTGTTTTAAAACTAGAAACAACCTTCAGTTCCACATTCAGAATTTGTATGTCATGTTTCAGCCTGGAGCATATTTTTACAGTTAAGTTAGAAACCCTTAAATTAAGAATTTATCATAAAAATACACAACAACTCTATTGCAATAACATTGAAAACATCACCACTATAATGATAAAAATGATTAAATGCCATCATTCTGTTCAAGACATTGCCAACAGATTTTGTGTTAACTGCCTGCAATTAAAGGTCTGTCTCTTTTAATAACAACATATTATTATGAATTCTGCCAGTACTTTTTTAGCTTCCAAAATATTATTAAAATAAATAAACCGAGGATGAGAAAGAGTAACACAAACAGGAAAAAAGACTGTTTCACAATTACAGAGCCTTTGGCAATAGAGAGTTCAGTTTTATAATAAACCTGAATTCCTTAGTATGGGTTACCCAGAGCAGGAGACAAGTTCTGTACTAACCTGGTTTAACATGCCTGCCTGAGCATTCAAAACATTGTACTCTGTAACCTCCTGGAGCATCCTAATGAACTGGGGGAGCAAGATTAAACTAAAATAAATAGCTAAATTTTTTAAGTATTACAGAGGGGCAGCAAGAAGATTTCTACTGGCAGTAGGATGCATTTTTTTCCAGTCTCTTCATTAGTCATTACAAATAAATTAGCTAACTGTTAAATAACAAAAAAAGACAGGCTCTAATTAGAGCAGTGGCTTAGACAACTGTGTGTATTCAAAGTTAAAACTTAATTAGAAGTTAAAGCTATGTTGTTTTATTGATGTGTACTTTGCAATTTTAGCCCTTTAAACATTAAATGGAGGTTCACTTAGCAAGGGATATTACAATGAAACATTTAAATACACTGCTAATTTTCTCCTCCAGTTAGTGATACTTGCCTTTCTCCTGACACAGTTGCTAGCAAGAAAAGAGCAAAACGAGAAACCTGCCAAACATGAGCAAATATTTTTACCTTTTTCCTAGAGTAAATTATTGTCTCTGAATTGCCACTCTTCTTATTCCAGTTTTATTCTTTTCATTTGTTGGCAAGGGAATTCGCATGCTCCTGCCTCCCAACAATGATACTGGGCTAATAAATTCTTACTGCTTTTTTCCATCTATCAAAACCACTGCATAAATCGCTGCCTAGGAGTCCTCACCACTGAGCCACACATACTGCTGGCCCCCCTTGGGAACAGCAAGCAGAACCCTGTGCCAATCAGCAATTATAAGATGATGGTACTAAAAAGCCTGAACCTGGGAGTTATTCAGTCGCTCTGCCAATGCTTGTAGGACTCTTTTATGTGCCTGGGAATTAAGTAATTAACAGACTAATTTATTGTTCACTATAAAGGATTTTTCTCTCTCTAGTCAGGTTTGACATCATCAAAATTCACCACCACATCAGAACATGCCAATTGTTCATCCTCATTTCCAAAAAACAAAGAAATCCATGAAAACACTGCTTCAGAGCTTAAGCTTGCTTTGGAAATAAACCAAACCCAGACCATAAAAAAATCCCTGATACATTGTGAGTATTGCCCTTCAATGCAAATATACATGATTTAAATAAAGGGAGTCCTAAATTGACAAGACCTGGATAAGCCAAAACTCTCATTCCAGTAGGTGGTAAATACATTGGTGCTCCTCACTCTGCAAAGTAAAGCACAAATCTGCTTTTAACCATTGTGCAGACTGCATGGGATAACCTAGAACATTTTCCCTACAGAAGCTAGACCACTGCTACAGAGAAAGGACAAGCTTAACTTAAAGGACAAGCATTGCAAACTACAGATTGCAATGAACACTGCTGGGTTAGCTTACAGTCCAAGCCACAGCAAGAGATCAGTGCTGAAGCACAGTACTGCAACCTGTTTTCTAGCTGATACACGGTATTAAGGCTTCACCTGCATTACAAATATGATGTGTGTTTAAACAAAAGCAGGAGATGAAGTGATGACTGCAATGTTATAGTAGTTATCATGGTCAAGGGGGAATTGTGTTCAACCTCATGGATTAAACGCAGAGAGAGAACAACTTTCTGGTTTTGTTCTCTAGGTCTTTTTTTCCAGCATAGGAGAAGCCTGACAGTTGATCTTTGCAGAATCTGAAGGAAGGAATCAGGCAAAATTGCAACATAGGAGAGAAAAAAAAAAATTGAAATAAGCTTAAAATCTCCTTTACTAAAGTAGTTTTTTGAAGTTTTTTAATGAATAGGATAAATACCTGCTGGAAACAATCAAGGTGTTTCCATTCCTGACTCAGTTCAGGTTATTCACCAGTTGTTTTCTGAAGACTGCTCCAATTTTTCAGGACTTTAGTATCTACAATGTTACTCTTGCATCTCTTCTGGTCCAGTTACATCACTCAAATCAGTCTCATCAGCCAAAGTTTGAAAAATGCCAAAAATTACCCCATGACTCTGGGTTATTCCAGAGCAGAAGAGTCAAAAGAAAAGTTTTGGGACTGCAAAGGCTGAGCAGCCTGCAGGGTGGCAAGGAATGTGGATTTATTAAAAAAAAAAAAAAAAAAAAAAAAAATCACAGAATTCTGGCTAGGCTGGAAAGGACCACAGTGGGTAATCTGGTCCAATCTCCCTCAAGCAGGGTCATCCTAGAGCACGTTGCCCAGGAT
Source organism: Catharus ustulatus (assembly GCF_009819885.2). Taxonomy (NCBI): domain Eukaryota; kingdom Metazoa; phylum Chordata; class Aves; order Passeriformes; family Turdidae; genus Catharus; species Catharus ustulatus. The sequence goes on along the minus strand of NC_046229.1, from coordinate 17,047,834 downwards.
TGCATCCAGGTGGTTCTGGAATATCTCCAGTGAGGGAGACTCTAGAGCTGCTCTGGGCAGTGTGTTCCAGGGCATCATCACTGCACAGAAAAGCGCTTCCTCATGTTCAGGTGGAGCTTCTGTGCATCAGTGTCTGCCCATTGCCTCTTGTGCTATTGCTGGGCAGCAGCCAGCAGAGCTGGAGCCACCTGTGACCTCCCTTGACACGCTCACAGACCCTGATGAGGTGCTCTCAGTCATCTCTGGGCTGAGCAGCCCCAGCTCCCTCAGCCGTTCTTGGGGAGATGCTGCAGTCCCCTCCTCATCTCTGCTGTCCTCTGCCAGACCAGTGCAGGAGCTCCCTGTGTGTCCTGTACTGAGGAGCCCAGAACTGGGCACAGCACTTCGGATGTGCCTCACTGGCTCTGAGCAGAGGGGCAGGATCACCTCCCTTGACCACTCACAGTGCTCTTCCTGCATTGTCCTTGTTGGCACTGCTGGCTCATGGACAGCTTGTTGTCCACCAGGACCCAGGTCCTTCTCTGCAGAGTTGCTCTCCAGCAGTTCAGCCCAGCCTGTGCTGGTGCCTGGGGTTGCTGCTCCCCAGGAGCATTTGCCTCTGTGAAATTCAGGTGGTTCTTCCCTGCCCCTCTCTGCAGCCTGTGGAGCCCTCCTGAAGGGCTGCACAGCTCCTGCCAGCTTTGTGTCCTCAGCAAACTGCTCAGGAGGCATCTGCCCCTTCCTGCAAGTCACTGAGAAATAAGCTGAAAATACTGGGCCCAGGTTTGAACCCTGAGGGACACCACTAGTGACAGTCCTCCAGCTTTGCACTGTAGAAGCAATTGTAGAACCTTCCTGAGAATCACAGAAGACAAGCCATGCTTTCCTGACTTGCAGAGGAGAACTTCTCAACACTTCTTGGTGGAGGAGGCAAAAAAAAAAGGTTAAAGAATAGTGAGTTTGTTAAATCTAAAATGAAAAGTTATTAAAAGAAAAGTGAAAATGCAGAACATTTTATCACTAATAAAAACCTGGCTGAAAAGTTGTATTGAAGGACAGCACAGAGATATCAATTCATAATACATCATGCAAGTATTTTTAATGAACTTTTTTTAGCCCATAGCTCAAATCCTGACATTTATTATTTCAATGATTTTAGATGCTTTTTCAGGATTTCTGTGAAAAAAAAAAAAAAAAAAAGCCATTTTCAAACCCTGAAACAAATTGGCTCCTATATGTAAGTTTAAATTATCCATCACCCTGAATGAAGATTCAAGCAAAATCGAAGGCCATCTTGATGAATAATCAAGGTAAATTTGTCACATTTTTTACTGTGCTGCATACTTCCAGAGTTTCATAAAAAGATCCACATAATTAGTTTAGCTTACCAGGAAAAAAAAGTTGAATGACAAGGTCAGGCTCTTGCCCTTTCAGTAAATTAGAGAAGATTGCCATAAATTGCATAATATAATGAAACACCAATTTGCATATTTGCTGCTATATTAAAAGGGATCAGTTTTAGCTCGCAAAGCAGAACAAATAAAAACATGCATTTTAATAACTCAAATTACTCCCAGGAAGTGACCCTCAGCAGAAAGCCTGATTATCACTACTTAATTAGAAGCCTTGGAAATCTAAATCCTCCTTTAAATCCTATTCTGTGTACAGTGAAAGATGAAGCCGTGAGTTTTGTCTTAGATTCAATATTTACTCTTTACTAATATGTTTGCAGGGGAGACTTTCCAAGCATTATGAAGACATGCAAAAAAATTAATATTCAAAGAAAGAGTGCATAAAACCTGTGTTGGCTTGCAGGTGCAAAGCAATTAACAAGCTGGCATTTGCAGTACTTTTAATTAATTAATTAAAAATTCAAAGCTGACTTTCATTTCTTTAAATGTTTGAACATTTTATCCATCAATAATGAACTACTACTTACTGCTGTGCTACAACAGCTGGTAAATGAAAAACTTAGTCCAACACTGTAAAAAAAGTGCACAGGAATTTCACATTTTGCTTTCTCCTTGCAATTTAAAAATGCACTAGGTTATGAAACTCTGTATGATGTGGAGGTGGACCTTGTGTGTCTGCTTAGCTGTAAAAATAAATTGCATTCTGTATTACATCTCAATCTAGAACAGGAATTAAAATCAAAGTTTCAATAGAGGATGCATTTTGGTTTAAATTTTAATTTAACTTGAAAAATTTAATTCTGTCTGCTTTGGGAAGTCAAGAGATTTTTCTCAAGGATGAAGTGTTCTGCCCTAATCTTTAAAGGTTAAAATTATGCTATAAAACGAGATCTGGAATAATTTCTAAATGGTTGCAAATAATAAATAGTCATAGAAAGGTGCTGCTATTAAATTTACAGGTTGTTATCACTTGAATGATAAATGCATTGTTTTCACCAAAAAGAATTTGATCAGTATGTATTTAAAAGACACTATAATTAATATACTTTAATTAAAACATAAATACTACATTGCTACCTCACTAGGCATTCACTCAGCTGGAACTAACTGTATTTGCTTAATCTACAATTTTAGATGTATTAGCAAAAATAAATGTTGGTGAATGTAAGAGTCTGATTACATATCTTGGGTAAATTGGTGATAATGAGTCAAGAGACTTTGTGTTCATTCACATATATTAGAATAAGAATCATTATGAAATTAAAGCTAAGATTAATCCTGCTAATGACACCATGGAGCATCTGGGAATAAGATAACCCAGATGTCAAATTCACTGTGATACTGTGCTGCTATTTGATAGAGTAACCCCTTGAAGTGTTCTTCTAAGGCAGCTAGCTGGTACCCCACAGTCCCAGCACTTGAAATGCAAATGAGTGACAAGATAGACTAATAATGAGAGCAGATTCTAGCAGTAAGGAAAATGAATTAATTAAAAAAAAAATCTGAACCACTGATAAGAACAAGCAGCAGGCAACCCAATGTCCTCAATTAGGGTGGATGACATCTGCAGTGTATTTCTCTCTAATAAAGCCCTCACTCTGTATTCCAAAGCACACGATTCTAACACTGTTAACATTTTAATGTCTTGGGCGTGCATGGTAACATTAATTACAAGATGATTTGGATGACTTCTGAATCTCTTTTATGTCTTCCACTGAGTAAAAATCTGAGTTGCAGCTTTGATATCATAAATAAAATGTAGAGACCTGCCAAGCATTAAAGCTCTCCTGAAGTAACTCAGATCTGCTAAGTTACATTAAACCTTTATAGCTAAGTAAAGAGCATTCTCTATGAATTTAAAGAGGGTCAGTGTCTATACATTTTAATGGCAAAGCTTTACACATCTCCAGCATTTTTCTTTAGACTGCAGCTGTTGTTGTTTTTAATTACTAATGAATTTAATCTAATGTTTTGTTGAGCTCAATTTACCTTCTCCATAGCATTTGTTCAGAAATCCACACCAGGATTAAGCAACTTGCTTCCTAATTTCCCCAACCTCAGTCTTGTCTTCCTGCTAACTGCTCTGCTCCTTGTCTGGAAAGAACAATTGTTAGCACAAACACTTCCAAAACAAGACAAAGATTATCTCCAGCTGAAAAAAACCACACTTAATTATAGCACAAGCCTCAGTGAGCAAGCCAAGAGCAATCCAGGATCCCCATGGGGTTTTCTGAGTCACACTGGATCACAGTGGGACTTCATCTCCCTTGCAGGTAGGCACACCAACCACCCACTGCACTGCCATCAGCAGCAGCACTGTAAATGCACTCAGCTGGGGACAAAGTGACCAAGGGACGGCTTTTGTGGAGGGAGGACACACGGTGTCCCTGCTTCTGCCCTGAACCCTCCGCACATCAGCGCAGTAAAAGTAAGGAGAAAGCTTTTCATGAAGTTTCATGGCCCACTTCATGTCAGTGTAAATGCAAGGAGCAAAGGCATGCAGCATGGAGCTTTTATTTTCTAAATGAATGCCTGAAGCAATGAACTTTCACTAGAGTTTGGGTGGCTGAGTCAACATGCCCAACCTTCTTGCAGCTTCACTTGCTAAACTTCTCATAAAACTCCTCTCTGCCATAAGTTATGATACACAGTTCAGTAGGAGCTTTATGAGAAACACCACTGTAGGAAAGGTTATACACATTTGAAAACTACCATTTCTTTGGGGCAAATGAGCAAATACAAATATATTCACCTCTTCTCTGACACAGGGACACACATGTTGATCAGTGTCTTTGTGCAAAGGTATAAGATTCAAATTGAGTCATTTCCATGCATAATTTACAAGAAAAATAAATAGCATATATCAATCCACAGTTAGGATTTGTGGTCATGAGATTCGTAATGAGAAGTCACTTAAACCATTTCACATTGTTACAAACTTCTTCCCTCAGCATCTCACATCTGTGCCCTTTTCTGATGACATTTCTGGGACACCACTACTAGTCTGTCTTCTGCTTTTGTTGGGTTCCACGCACATAAACACTTCTCTGTCTTGCTCACCTACATATGTAACCATATGTACCTTTTTCTTGTTCTGTCCCCCTCCCCCCCCAAATACACTGATAAGAGACATTAACTAGTCCAATTAACTTTTTTATATGTCTGAGACAAGATAATTGAAGAGAAAGTAAGAGGAAAGCAAACTGGCCTTCAAATTCATTTTTGGTGCATTTTAGAGGGTAATTTATACAAAATCTCATTTAATGCAGATGTTCTTTCATTTTTCAACCTTCACAGCCTCAAAAATTAATGAAGCACTGAGAAGTTTCAGAGAATGACTTGATGTTAATAATTTTAAAACCTTTCTCTGAGGAGCATGGATAATAATTTCTAACATTATTTTGTTGCAGTAGACCTTGTCATCCAGGTGGAACCAACTGCTGGCACAGTCATGCTCTCTCTGTGCCAGAAGTTTGGGGGGAGGGGGTGGATTTACTATTCAGAATTGAAAATAGTTTTGTTGATATAATAAAAAAAGGTGTACCCTTTTAGATTCATCAGCCCACGATCTTCTCAGTCAGGAAAGTAATTCACATAAAGTTGCATAAAAGGTAGAGACTCTTCCCCCTGCACAAAGATTTGACAGCACTCACATCTTCATACTTTTATTGACATTCCACAGCCCTGTGGATTTTCATTTCATTTCAGCCCTGCTTTTTAGTTTATATTGGTTGTTCTCCTCTCAGCATCTCTAGATCAGCTGCAGAAGACTTGTGAAGATGGAATAATCCATCTATACCTGGAGCCATTCAGAGAACTGAAAATTTTGCTCAAGTATCCCAAAAATTCGAGTGCAAACAGAGTTCAGCATGTCTATACCCATAAGTAAATCTGTACTATCATTCTAGTATTGGAATGTGTGTGTAAATAGAACCATGGATTATTCAATAAATATTGCATTGCACATTCACAAGATGAAAGCACAAACTGCAAATCATCCTCATCTGCTGTCCTTGATACACATCATGCCTTTGTTGGTGGTCTTTGCTAAGAGACCAAGACCGAGCTTGTCCCAGGGACCATCACTTATGCTATTAATCAGCATCTCAATGACCATTCCAAGTGGCTTTTGAGCAAAAGACTAAGCACTCACTGTCTAAGCACCCTTCCATGTTCTGGAGAAGCGGTCTCCTCCTAAAAATGGCTTTGCCTCATGCTCTGCCTTTCTACTTCACCCTGCTCACCCCTGCAATGACCTGGCAGTGAGCTGGAGGCACAAGTCTCCTTAGCTTTCGTTCCTTGGTGTTGGCTTGCTGGGGTGCCTTCACAGAGCCCTGCATGCCTGCAGTTGTTTCACCTCAACCTGCACAGACCCCAAAATTTCAGCAGTTTTAAAATCCCATAGGCCTGTATCTCTCCTATGACAATATTAGCAGATTTGTTTCTTTGAGTTTTTCTGTTAGAAAATAGTATGATGCACCTCTTGCAAGAACATGGAGTAATTGTATAACCACTGGAGCTTTTTAAAATTTACAATACAAGCTTCATTACAGGGGGGAAAAAAAGTGCACATAAAATGTGGCTTTTTAAATGCTGAAATGCTGTAATGTAACCACAGGGACAAACTAGAGACCCAGAGGGGAAAGACCATAGAAGACTTAATAGAACTACCCCTTAAAAAGGTAACTGCTTTATCTACACACCACCATTTTCACAGGTAGGTTTAGCAAATTGCAAGCCAGCAGGTTCCAAGAAGAACTATATAGGGAATTTCCAAGGCAAAAGTTTAAGTCACAGTTACACAGGTCTTGTCTTTCCTTGTGCTTGGGCAAAATTGCCATTAATATTAATGGCAGACAGGCATGCATGTAAAGGAGAGAAACCCCTAATTAGTGTCGTAGCACATGCAACATTCCTAACAGGGAAACCATTTTGTATGCCCTAATTGCACAAAATTGGCAACAAGTTACCGTACGCATCTGTATCAAAGGCTACAGAAGCTCATGAATTCTCCAGTGGTAGGAAAACGTGCCCATACTGCAGACTCTGGGTGACAAAAGCAGTCTGTCTGTGTGTTATTCTCACCACCTCTGCTACCTAGCAAAGGTAGCCCTCCAGGGGCTCCTCACTCACCAGGGCTCCTGCTTCATGTCTCAGAGGGTAAGCACAAGTGCCTGTGTTTTCCATCAAGGCAGAGATATTTTTTAGCTTTTTTTACTTAAGCACTTCTGACTGATCAGTCTGTGCTGATATGCAGATATTACAGAACTGCACTGAGAACACTGTAGCCTTACAAAAACATCAGAATTGCACTGATCCTATCAGAGAGTAGGGCTTCTCCCTCTAATTTACATGAAATTTCTTCATTAATGCACTGTTACAAATCACAAGAAAGTCCATTTGGCTGCAGAAAGATCCCAGGTTCAAGGTCCCAGTCATGCACATTATGATTTCCATTAAATACAAAGCATGACAATTTCTTAAAAAATATTTCAGAACTCTTCTCACTTTCAAGTCAATAATTTTTATAAGTAAAACAATAAGCCAGTTTTATCTGCAAGCAAAGGGAAGTGTTAAGTAGAATTCTATGAGTAGCAATTGTGATAATGTTTCTACAGAGAAAACCCCTACATTCTTATAATATCTAACTTTTTAGATTTTTAAATCTTTAAATGTACATTTCTTAAGCATCTATGTTTTCCCCTCCTAAAAACATCAGCACAAGCAATTCCTCTAGTAACTCAGTTGACTTCTCACTGATGCAACAGACCACATTTTTGCTCCAGAGATTCAGAGACAGAAAAATATCTTATTCAACATTTTTAATTTTTAAACTGGGGAAAGGAAATACTGTGCAAAACATTTTCACCTAAATACTTAATTGGAAGTCAACATAAATAGAAGACAGGCACCAACCTACTTAACAAGAAACAGGACTCACTTGATATTTTCTTCACTCAACATAGAAGTTTCTTTCAAAAAACAAATTCTTTTTTATTTGTTGCCTTTTTTTTTTCCTTTTAAGAAGTCATCTCCATTCTTCTAAAACAAAAATCTGGAAGTGACCAAAGCAAAGTCTAAGAATGCAAACATTTAACCATCTAGGAGCTCAGGTAGCAATAGCATATCCACTTCACCAATTACAGTTACACAAATCTGCCCATGTTGTATTTCTGGATAGATTATTTGGCTCTTAATACTCAGCTTGGATGAGTTTAATGTTTCCCTGGCTGGTCTACTGTCATGCCCATCTGTCAGAGTGGCATGTAGCCCATTCACAAGGTAGAATGCCAGTTTCAACCAGAGCATGGATACTAACCAAAGACCAGTTTAGGAGGAAAGCCTATTGGATGCAGCTAATGACACCTTATTTACAGAGATCCTCCTGGTGTCAAGCCGTGCCAAATTAAGAACACATGCTACATTACAAGGATCACATCTGTTAACAAATATTGGCACTTTGTCACTGGCATCTGCCTCTTTTGTTAATCCTCTTCAATAGTGAAAAGGCTGCCTCAGAAGAAGAGGTGTTCAGGCCTCATCATACGAGTTTAATCACAGATTTTACTCACCAAGCATTTCCCAGTAACAGGCCAAAGTTTGTCAGCATTACCTCTGCATACATCTCTCCTCCCAGCAGTTGGTGATGCCCTGTAAAAAGCTGTGAAATTGTAGAATTATAATACAGATTCAAATGAGCTTTTTCCATGTCTTTGAGGGTTTACTAAAGCTATTGTCATCTTGTCAGCAACAAGAACAACATGATTGCAGAAAAAGAGTGAAAAGTAATTAAAAAGTAGAGAAATTACTGTTGTGTGTTCTTGGTACACCTGAGTTTGCAATCTAAGTAAAATATTGAATTAAATACTTCAGCCCAAAAAAAAAACAAAACCAGTGAGTACCAAACATGCTGTTCAACGTGATGGTTTTGGGGACTCCTTTGCACTCAAATTTAGGGCTTTGGGAATCTTTTTAGTTTGGTTTGTTTTTTCAAACTGAACAGTATGGATGTGTTAAGGCATGGACAGCACAGGGCAGTACAAAAAAGACCTCTGCGCTGAAAGTATGCAATTTCCACTGTAAGATTATTTCCAGTTTCCACCATAAAAACAGTGAGCACTTTGCCATGAGTCATGCCACAGAAATTACGCTGCCAGTCCTTGCCAGCACTCTCAGCAGTGCTCTTTGTGGGAGGGGAGGTAGGCTGGCTCTCCATCCAAGCAAGCGGGAATATCAGCAGTAGGGACTCCTCCCTTTTGAGAGCTGTTGCAAACATCCAATTTTGCTGGATGGAACCCAAAGGGATCTGCACTCCTAGCCAGCCTCTCTCTTCCCCTTAGTCCAGGAGAGTGAAAGAAAGGCATAAGAGGCACCACACGAGGTTGAGACTGAGGGAATGGAACTGGTTCCTGCCTTCTAGGGTAGAGAGGAAACCAGTCAAAAGGATCACCACTATTCAAGGCTGGTGTAAAAGCATCATATATAGCAGAAGCAGGACACTTGTACTAACCTGCTTTCAGGTACCTCACTTTGGTGAAAAGACCAGGATTTTATCCTCTGCTTTGCTGAGATATAATTGCCTGCATCAACTATGGTCAATTTACAATAGGATGGGAAGCTCTTGGACTGAACTAATTGGTAACAAGCTACTTTCACTAAAGGTACCTTTAAGGATGAGGCAAATTTTCTTGAACAGACAAGAGGAACATCAGTCCTGAAGAATCTCTTTTGTGTTGACTCTGGAAAGAAGAAACTACATTTAGCCTCTTCTAGGACACCAAAGGCCTGGAAACAGGATGATAATATTTGGAACAAAATGGAGTGTTTTCACTCCTTCATCAGATACATCTACTGTTCAGTAAGGACCACTAAGTTCTACTACATAGTTCACATGATCTTTGGTACCAAGAGACCTGACTCTAGCTCTCTGTGAAGAGTTTCCTCTGGCCCCTCTATTCTTTCAATTACACCAACCAACCATAGGAGGTAGGATGAGTACTGTGAGCTGGCTGAATTATAGCACAGTGTTCCTCAGCAAGCACTGATAATAAAGATGGCATAAAACTTCAGTCTTCCTGTACTATCAGAACAGCTCTGCCCCACATCTCATCAGTAAGCTGTGACCTCTGTGCAGGTTCAGCTGCAGGCTTCAGAGTGAACTGGCAAGATGAACCATTTAAAATGAGCTGAAGACACGGGGCTGTGTGCCTGTGCCTTCAGTGTATGTGGAGAAACTGCTCTCTCCTAACAGCACGAGACAGACGTTTCTTGTACGCTCTTAGCACGATTAAAACGTAAAGGAAATGGTTTGTTTCTTTCTGCTGTTGGATGAAGACCACTCAAGCACTGAGTTGAGTGTGCCCTGGAGTGGCACCACAGTATTTCACTCACCAGGCAGCAACACCAGTCAGGATATACAAATATAGACTGAAGACTTTGTCAAATGGTCACAGGAAGCTACACTTACCATGGTTCCTTCCTCTTCCTTTATTTTGGCAGGTCTTGAGCAGAGACATCACACAACCAGATAGAAACATGCAATTGGGACAGAAGAAGAAAATATCTTACATTATCCATAAATAAGGCAAGCTCTCCAAAAATCTCTCAGCCATTTATCAACCCACACACCTGCAAAACTTCAAGACAAACAGGCACACATCGAGAGGTATTTAACAACAGTTTAAAAAATAAAAACAGAACAAAAATCCACCATCAAGAACAAAAAAAACCCTGTTTTTCTTGAAGAACTGAATAAAGTCTGTCTTGTGACAATCCATTCCAGCAAAAACACATATGATGATACAAACATCACTAGGCTGGTGATTTATCTTGCTCAAATAGTCTTGAAGCACCAAATGACATTTGTGATAATGTCATAGAGGGAAAACGTTTAGCTGCCTCCTGGATTTACCTGGCATGTGAAAGATGTAATTCTAAAGATAACAACAATGGTATTCCATTTATACATCTCATGCAATCCAAATTAATTATTCTGATTTTCCAAACGACACAGGAATATCTGTAACCATAAAGCTCCAGCCAGTGCTGGTCCTTGGCATGTTTGTTGCAGGCAGAGAACACACATGCTCAGGATCAGGCTTTCACCTTGCCTGTGCAGACAGCAAAGATGTCATTTACAAAGAGTTCACCTAAGTCAACGCCACTTAACCTGGTAAGGAAGAGAAGCCTATTAAACCACCAGAGCTTTTCTCAGCACACATAATGGTTCCAGTACAAACCCTGGTCACTGCTTCTTGTTCACCAGGGAAAAGCGTTGGCACCACTGCTAAAAGCGACATATGTGGCTGTGGAGTCCAGGTTACACCACTTCATTTTAGACACACACAAATTAGATGTCTCATCACTCAAATGCTTTCTCTAGAGGATGCACATCTCCAGAAGGCATTTCAAATCTTAGGTCAGTTAAACTGCCCTTTTTAACAATCTGTCCCTCCCCCACAACTAGAAAGCCAAGGGTGATGTAGTCTCCTCCAATAGATCCCTAATGCTTGGTGGCAGAAGTCACTTTTCATTTGATGCCCCTAGTTCAGAGAAGCAAAATGGCATTTCTTGGCTAGTGATGAATCAGAAAATACCTGTTTATCTAACCTTAAATGCCAAATCACACCTCCTCAAGGGCTGCTGTCTGATCAGCCAGCCCAGGTAGGCTGCCTCCTGGCCATCTGCATCCCTGGCCCTGCGGAGGCTGCGTGGAGCTGTTGGCCTGTTCAAGATAGCTGGAAGCCCTGGGAGAGCCTTGTAAAGTACAATTGAGAACCAACACCAGCCCAAGAGAAGGTTTTGCCTCTAGTACCATGACAGGACTCCACAGGTGCCCGATCATACAGGTCTATCAAAACTGCAGCAGCAAGAGATTTTTGTCGAATAAAATACCAGTGCTGGGAGGACTGCTTGAAAATCAGTAGTGATAAAAAAAAAAAAAAGGGAAGGGCTAATAGACAAGTGAACCTATTCATGTTTTATTCTTTTGCAATAATATAAAATTTAAAATATTAATTTATGTACATTTAAAAGGCTAAGGATAGAAGACAGGGCTGCAGGGTGCAATTTCTGCAAACCTGAAATAATATATCCATCTCAAACCAATTCATATTTATTAGTGGAATAAATCCTTAAATTTCTTTCAAAAATTCTCATCAACCCAAACATTGTTCCAGGCTCCAGACCAACAAACAGATCTGAAAACTTATGTCAGAGAGCACTGTTAAAAGTGTTATTAAAGTGAGCTGCATGTTTTCCTCCCTTCAGTGGAGCCTGCTTTTAAACATTTTATCAAATGCTGCCCTCTAGCGAACATCTGGCTGCCAGATGAACACACAGACTGAAACAGTTGTATGGGCTAAATGAGAAACTTAATTAAAATAACCAAAGTGCACACCAGCCGAGACAAAGGAGTCAAAAGAGATGTCTGATTCATTAGTAGAAATTCTTACATTTTTCTGTCATTGCTGGTGATTTTTTTTCCATTACCATTTTATAAGCATCTGAATTTAGTGCATTTAACCATTACAATGTATTCTGTACCCTCCATGTCTCCAGCATCTTGCTGTCAGGCATTTGGATTTCATATGCTCAACCTTAAGGATATGTTTCACCATTCTTGAGACTCTCTAACATCATACAGGTAGCCTGTTCAGAGTTAAATTCTGAACCTTAAATTAACCTGCAAGACAGCAGTTCAATGGCATTCTATAGAAACAAGCATGTAAGAGAACAAAAATAACAGTGAAAATGTCTACCACCATTTCTTATTCATATTCCTTCTCCTTTTCCCTTGAAAGGGATATCTCCCATGCTTCACTTACTTACACAAAATTTAAGCTTCTGCTTCCCACCCATTGATGAAAAGAAATGCACTGACAGACTCAGAAAAAAGGAATGGAACTCTCATAAACCACAGGTATAATTTTAAAAACCCAAAACAACACAAACTACACCTCTCCAGCTCCCACAATAGCATGCATTTAATAGATTCCAACCTGTCAACATCTACACTAGCTCACTATTTTAATAGTATTGGTTTTATTTCTCCATCAAGTAGTAATATCACCCATTAAGGTAGAATTAGCTGCCTTATAGTTTATGAGTAGCATTTAAGTCAAGGGGTTTGTTTTTCATGGGATAATTTTCTTTTAAATGCACACTGGTAATATGCTCAGCTTTCTTCCTTTTGCATATTACATATGCTAAGTAAGTTCTTTCAGCAATAAAGTAGCAACCCACCACTTATCACTGCAGTCCAAAACTCCATGTGTAACAGGGTCATAAGGAAGCATTTTTTTAAGGTTGTGCCTCCTAGTAATTTCTTGGAAAATAGAACATTTGTGTTTTATTAGAGGCACATTAAATAAAGCATATAATATTAAAAATTACCTTTGCAGTCACTGCTATCAAAAAGATATGGTGCCCACTATAATGGTCAGTGATGTGAATTAGTTTGAAGCCACATCCTCCAATCCATCTTAGGGACATATTGATTCATAAGGTGGGAGGTACCAGCATTCTGTGCATGGGAAATAGCCAAATCTTGGCAGCTGCTTGATTTTTTTATTTCCACAATACCAAGGTGCTGAAGATTTTCACTGCAAAAGAAACAATGACATAGAATGGCAGGTCTTCAGAAGAACTGGCAAATCTAAGGGCATTCAGTTCCAGGTGGCTACCCCATACAGTTTTGGGAGATCTGCCTTTTAGAAGATGTTTAGCACTTACCTCTTTAAAAACAGGCTCTTTTCAGGCTTCTCAGATGAAATACTACCCAAGAGAGATGCGTGGTGGCACAGCACATTTTTGAAACTGCTGGTGTGGCAGCTTTGATTTTAGCTTTATATCTACATCTGAAAAAGCCAGGAATGATGAAAAAAAAAAACCAACCCAACAACAAAAACAGCAAACTGGGAGAAAGAGGGAGAGAATTATTTAAGAAAACAGTAAATTCAGGTTTTTGTTCAAACTATTTCATGCAAAAAATGCATTGCTATCATGTAAAATTATCCACTACGGGTGTCAAAACCCAGGCTTTATACAATGCAATTATCTGTTGAAGGTGATGCACAAAAATGCAGCACTGTTCATTCATAACCACCGTGGGCCACTCAGTCCTTAGACCTCTGATGTGACTCTGTTGAAGGGATTTTTCATGAGGGTATGCAGGAACACAGCTGCATGACTGGAATAACAGCAGGAAACAAAAGCCAAAAGATAGACCAAAATACTATCCAAATACATAAAGTTTCAATAATCTGTTTTATGTTTCTGTAAGAGTGCAGAGCAAGTGTAGGAATCATTTTCAGTTTTGACAGAAGACTGCCTTTTCCTTTCTTTCATCCTGCCTTCTAGGCAACAAGAGAGTCCTCAGCAACACTCCAGCCTCAAAATGACAGTTTGCTCACTCTCCAGTGAATGTGTGTATGACCAGCATTCAGGGACAAGGATGGCTGCATGGATCATTAGCTCTGCTTGATAAAGGCCTAGCACTGGCAGGAAGAGCAAAGAAAAAACTGATCCATTGCTCCCCAAACACCCACTAAAAGGAGCCCACAGACTGCACTGTAGACTTAAACAGGCTTAATTATGGCAGAGGGAGATTAATGAACTCCATAATTTGTGCAACGTGGAAAGTACTGGCATCCCTCACGATGAAGAAATTCTGGGTAAACAGGACTTTGCTGTTGCAGAAAGACTCCCAGCACTGAGTGTGGGATGGACTGCAACAAGTCTTGTTGCACCTTACGCACCTGAGTGGCTGGGTACAACTTGAGCAACGTAATATGCAAGGCAACTAATCCCTAGTGCCAGTTCTTGTGATTTTATTCCAAATTACATCAGTTTTAGATAATTTCTTGCCTGTGGTTCTCTGTCAGCACAGAGGGGTCTTACAGAGACTGAATCGGTGCTGAAATGAGGGCTTTGCTGGAAATGATTCTGCCCAGTTGGTGCAGCAGCTCGTTAAAATCTGCCTCCAGCGAGCTACAGCCCCCTACCACTGCTCCTTCTGATACCCAAGCTGTGTCACTTACACAAAACTTCTGCTATTCCCCCCTGCCCACTCAGGCATGGATCTGCCACTGCCCATGAAACTTAGTGTCACTAGTTCGACAGGGGGCCCTGGGCAGAGCCATGTACCCAATTCCAGTGCTCACCCTCCTCCTGGAGCATGGGGAGCTGCAGAAAGAGCTGGAGAACTCTGCTCTTTTCTGCACACTGTTTTCTACCTGACCAGCACAAAAATTAACATTCCAGTTTGTGCTGGGCTTCTGTGCTAGGTACCTGCTAACTCCATAACCTCCCTGTCCACCAAAACTTCACTGCAATTAGGTTTTTCCTTCCTGAATGTCACCAGTTACAAGTTATGTCGCTACTCACAAAACAGAGTTCTTATCCCACAACCAAGCATTGAAATGCTCTGCATGTGTCAAAGCAGCACATTACAGCAAGCACTGGAAGCAGCTTAACCAGCCTTGATAAACTCACACCAGCAGCCATAAAGCAGATTCCTTGAGAAGAGTGTCAAAAGGAACATTTCTCCACCTGCACAAAGACAGCTTCCATCCCAACAGCTCTGCAGCATGACCCAAATGAGGGTGGGAGGTTTGCCTTCCTCCCAGGTCTGTTGGGCACCAAAATCACACATCCCAGGCCTTTCAGGTTCCACATTTACTCAAGACTCCTTAACTAATCTGTATTCCTGTAAACACTGGAGATAGAACTTCCTAATCCACATAAATATTAGAAGAGAGAAGTCAAATCAGGGGTCAAATTTTATCTCCCAATCATATGGATCAGAAATCCAAAGTAAATCAAGAATTACTTTACATTTCTAAAGTTTGTCTGTAAAATCACTCAATACAGATAATTTTTCCATTAGCTAGTCAGAAAACTTCATCATCCCTCCTCATGTAAGGTGGATTTTCAGTAATGGCACATGTAGTCAAGAACCTTATACAATTCATAGCTGACCCTGTGCTTCCACATTGGCTCAGCTGCTGCCTGCTGTTCACAGTGAAAATCCACAATCCACCTTACAACTGGTAGCATTCTGGGAGGCATCAAACACACTTGGCACAGTGAGGAGCAGCATCCCTTCCATAAGTTGGGGTCGTATGTTTTTCTTTCCCTTAATTTACACATGTAGATGTTTACCCCATGGATGCTTATAAAACACAGTGGTTGAAGTCATATAAAAACTCTGCATCAAGTCTTTTACTTCCAAAAAATGATACTTAGGTAATATTCATGCAAATACCTATTTAGGCAAATATTAAGATAATAAAATATCAAATAGCTATCAAATGGAGCATTGTATCCTACTTCCCCTTCAAAGAGGAACAAAAATCCCTTGACCGCAGTGGAAGAAACTCTGACATTTAAATAGCCACTACCTGTCAAATATGTTGTCCTGTTAGTATTTTGCAATTTAAAAGAATTAAAAAAATACAAAAAGAACAATTAAGTTGTTATTATGGACACTTTTTTGGCTTTGCTTATTAGTCTCCATTGTTTTCTGAGACCTGTTATGAAAATTACATATATGTTGACTGTTGTCCCACTTTTGCCAAAGAAAAACACTGATTTGTTTGAAAATTTACTTAAGAAAATGCTCCCAGGTTAAGACCTTGTATGCCAAGTTTCAGCCCAGAGTGAATTTTTATGACCGAGTTAGAAACCTTTGAAAATAAGAAACTAATACTGGAAGGATTTAAAATAATAGAAAATGTTTCACATAATATAAATCTATAAGCAGAGCATTATATTTAAGTCTTAATATCTACATAGTTGGATTATCTTATATCTTGACAATCATACTAAGTAATCTTGCTTCCTTTCTCTTTCTTCTGATTCAGTGTTTCATTCTTATGCATTAACAATGCTCTGGGCCATAAAATACTGTATTAATATTAGTTTGTCACAGTAGACTAAATTTAGAACAACTCATTAATATGGGAGAGTAAAAGGCATTCTGCCAGGAGTGTGAGTGACTCTACAAGCTCTTAAGGCTATAAGTTATGCAGATATGCCACTTGAACTAGAGAGCTAGCAATTCCTTTTGTTATTAATAAGAGATTCTATTAGTTGAAGTCATTTCTATTTCTAATTAAGAAATGTGGAAAAAGGCAATTTTGCCATTGGATGTATCTCTGATGTGTAGCCAGAAAAAGCCACACGCCATCTTTCTCTGCTTTCTGGTCAGATAGGATTAGTGGCACATGCACAGAATGAATTTTCCCCTGCAGTACACAGGAAAAAACAAATGCACTATAGTATTTCCTTTGGTACAATCACAATCTGTGCATCAGGAAGAAAGTCCAGCAACCAGAGCTGTTTCAAAACAGATCTGATAATGTTTAGAACTGCCCCAGTGAAGAAAGTTTTCATTTTTCACAAATACAGTCTTTCATTCGTATAGTTTCATGCCAGTAATGCCTTCTCAAAGGTTGTCAAATATTAATTTTTTTAAATTTAGTCCCTTGCTAAGCTACAAATATTCATGTTTAACACCAAGTAGCAGTTCAGGGGCTGACAACAGTATGTACCTTTTGAATGATGCATAGAAAGCAGCAGTTAGCACAAAGACAAAGCCACCAGATTGGTCTCAGGGAAACCCAGTGTCTGAATTTTTCATGATTCCTCCAGCACTTAAAGAATAAGAAACTGGCTACTACTGTTGGGAGATCAGCGTTGTGAAGGTCAGAGCCCAAAAACATGCAAGTGAATCAGGTTTTGCCTGGGGAAAGTGAAAAGGGATTTAAGCTGCTTAAGAGAATTATAAAGATTTTTTCAATGCATTTTACAAACACTGTGGTAGCAAAACAATAGCTCTAAAAATGAGGAGAATCATATCCACCTACCATTCACTGCTAGTAAGTCACAAAAGACAGAGCAAAGACCTTTTCTTTATGTCTGAAGGCTTAAAACTTCCTGAGGTGATGCTTTTGCTTATAGACTTCCTATTACCTTGCTTTTGCCTTTTAAGAACTGCAGCTACTTCAGATGAAAACTGATAAATAAGAATTGTAAAATAAATTCAGTAATCTCTCTATGTTTAAAAATGCAGTAAAGTGATGTCTTCATTACCCCACAGCCCAGTGTCTCGTGTATCTGTTTATTTTCCATAGCAGACAAACTTTACTTGATCTCATAATTATTTCTAGAAAGTATAAATTGATTCCAGGGGGAAGGGAAAAAAAAAAGAAAAATAACAGAAACTGCTTATAAAAACATTACAGTGTTTAGGCAACTGACGGCTTCACCTGTCATCATCTAGTTAAGCTCTTAATGAGTTATTTTCTATTCTTGGTCACATCTGATTTTTTTTTTTAATACAAGTCCCTTTGAACAGCTGGGAGTTACAGCATCCTTTGATCATAGTATTCTGAATTTTCAGTCAAAATGAGGACATTTTTGTCCTTACTTGGGCTATTTTTACAAGTCTATTTCCTCAAGTATGTTTTTGGACATTACTTTGCAGCCATACAAGGAAGCAGAACAATTAAAGTATACATTTTTACATAAATGTTTATAAATTTAGTAAAGGGAAAGAGCTTTGCCACAAGAAACCTCAGCTCTTTTGAAGGCAGTTTTCTAATGATGACCCTTGGCATGCTAGCCCACATGGGATTCCTCTGAGAAGAGTCTGATGAAAATTAGTCTATTCTCATTTCAAACAGAATTTTGCTGAAGTCCTGATCAGAGCATCAGCATGGAGTCCAGGGAGACAACACACGCTACTTGATTCACTCCGCAGCCTCCCTCTCCTGGTAATTGTTGCAGGAACACATAGTGACAAGACTATAGGATGTGAGGGGTCTGGATGTACTCAGGCTGTTACTCTCTGTTTAAAGATTTAAACCATCAGGGTATGATAAGGCTTTTTGATGTTCATTGAACATGGAGCTTGGGTACAGAAGAAGGGGAAAGGGCTTCACCGGAAGGCAATCATCTTTCAGAGCCACAGTAAGACTGAGAGAGGTGGGAAAATCTCAGTCTCAGCATAGACATGGAACAAAGGGAGATGAAAGGGCTAGGGTGAAGAAGGGGCCAGATCTGGCTGTGAGGCAGAACTTGCACTAAAAGATAGTTCGATGCCTTAAAAAGCAGAAAAAACATTTAGTGTTCTTGCTCCATTAACATACACTTTTGGCTAAAATTTGACTATTCTGCAAATTTTTTACAGTTTATGTTGACACTACGTTTAAACAATGCCTCTGGCTTATTTTGAAATTATTTAATGAATGTACTTTGTCAGATGAACATCATTTCCTAATTATACAGGAAAGCATTAAATGGTGAGCTATTTTAAAGCGTGGATACAATCTTCTCTTTCCTAAGGGACAAAATGAGAGCAGGCTGGTGCCATACATTGCTGTATAATGGGTATGACTGGGGAGGGGAGTGCAGACAGAAATTTTCCTTGTATTGACAAAGCAAGGCACCTTAAGACATACATGAAGAGGCACTACCATCACCAGGTAAGGCTGATACAACACTGTTTCATCATCCAGAAGAGAATGACTATTTCCAAGGATAATTCAGGGCCTAATCCTGCACCAGGAATGGTGATGAGCACTTTTGATTCTCATTAGCTTTAAAGGGAGATGACAGGAATCAGTGGGTCACAGGATCAGGCTCTAAAATGAAAGAGAGATTTGAAGGAGTCATCTACACAATTTCATAGACTAGGAGGAAGAGAAAGACAGTTTGATCTGAGCACCACTTGTATGCTCTGGGAGTTTTACAGCACCTCTGCTGTACAGCACTGTAATTTTGTAGGTCCAACAGGCATTTGCCAGCATTAGCTGCTCTGAAATAAGGGAGAAGGTAAAGGATTCACACAGAAAGCTGAGTGTTAAGCTGATCAAAGTTAGAGATACAGGGATTTATATGCACCTTTCTAGCTAAGAAACACTACCTGCTTTTTTATACTAATCTCAGTGGGCCAAATTTATCCTGATGTAACTCAAAGCATATCAGAATTACTGCAGAGATAAAGCAGACCCAGTCTCCCTGTGATGTTATTTATAATCTGTATGTTTTGCTCTATAAGAGCACACATACTTGGAGGGTTGCCTACCTGCAGTCACTTACAAGGGTGCAAGAGTCTATTGACTTCAGCAAAGCTAATTCTTGGTTTGATGAAGGAGATCAAAGTAGTGACATGGACTATTCCTAAAAATCATTCCTATATATTCACTGATGTTCTTAACTTGGCATTAAGAGCTGCATTAATACTTAAAATAGTCTGTGCATTCCCCTTCAAATCTGAAGTCTGACATCCTTTCTCTAACAGCTAAATGCCTTATAGCATCTGTTGTGAAACTTGGTCCTGCAGAGCGTACGTACTGTGGCCAGCCTGCTTCTGTGAAAATGCTTAGCACACATTTGGTTGGCCTTCAAATCCAAGGTTGACATTTTCAGAAGCATTTAAGAGACTCAAGCATGTAAGTCCTACTGAAAATCAGTTAGGTCTTCTGAACATTAGATCCTATTGTACTTCAGCGAGAGTTGGCTGCCTCCCAGCTAAGCCTTTGAAAAATCTAGCTAACAAAACAACACTGGCACAAGACCAACACAAACAATAGACAAAAAATTGTGTAAACTGAGTCATTTCATGATCAGTCTACTTAGAAAATGGTCAAGATATCTCAAAAACCATTACCCTCTATCCAGGATCCTCTCTAGATTTCATGAGGAAAGGGATGCCCCATAATCCACAGATGCTACCTGTGACTGTCTAGACAAGGCCCACTGCATTGGCCTCCACACTGGCCAGCTTCCATTCAAAGAAATGAGTCATCCTTTGCTGCCATTAACCAAAGGGCAATATGTCCAAACTTGTCCATCCTCTCCTATGAGGACTTGATAGGAAAATTTTGGTTCATTCTGAAAAAGGAAGGATGTATGTTCACCTTCTGTCATTAGTTTGAGCAGCGTTACATGAACAGCAAAAACCTGAAAACCTTGTAGGAAGCTACACACAAAACCAGAAGATGCTGCTGAGCCATTCAAGTCTCTATAGGCATATTTGATGTGGTGTTTGCATAATAGCAGTTGCAGGAAACAGAAGTTGAAGAAGAGTTTTTTGGTATTGTTTTTTTTTAAGGCAAATGTATTCCCTTGCTTTCATTTTCTTTAGTGGCTGCCATGCAACATATTCATCTGCAGCCATCAAAGAAATTATGCACAGAGTAGTAGCTCACCCAACCCCCTGTGGCTTCAGCCGACGCTTTAGAAGCTGGGATTCAAAATGCAGACCTAAACTATGGATATCCTAGTTCTGCCATACAGCACTCCTCCCTCAGACAAGTTAAAAATGAAACTCTGTATGAACTGACAACCAACAGCACTGAAAAGGGCCAAAGTTTGCATGATACGCTGCAGTCACCACAGGTACAAAATTTATAGGAACAAAAAAAAAAAGCCACAGTGATTTTTACAACTTCAGCCCAAGGCTAAAGGAAGAAAGTAGCAGAAATACAAATTTAACCTGATTTTTTGTAACACAGTCAATTGTTAAATAAATGCTGTAATAGACACCTACTGCATCAGGAACAAAAATTGCACTAGTTGCTTTTATGTTATCATACTTCTGTGTGCTCTCACAAAAACTTTCCCCAGAAAAATCAATAAAGCAGATTGTGCCCAGCAGTCCCCCATTACAGAATTAAATCCATATGCCAACACAAAACAATGAAGAAAACAAAACTAACAAGGTATCCATTTGGCTTTGTTTGACTTTGCCTGCCAGAGAATAAAATGCAAGGCTGGGTGTAATTTAATGCAAACCTTGGCCTATCCTGGTCGTGCATATGACTGACCCTCAGTGCAAGACCATCAATTTTCTATTAAAGATCAGAGAGTTGACATATCAAAGTCAACATCTAGCTGAATAACTGCAGTAACTTGATAATAATTCTTTTGTGGATTTCAGAGTGGCTTTTCGGTAAAGTATCAGAAAGGTAGCAGTTTTCAATCCTGACCCAACAAGATCTGAATATGAAATAAAGGATTTGAGCTTGATCTCCCCATGATGTGAGGATGAATGTTCTGGTAAATGTTAACTTAGTGCTCTGAATAGCTCAGTAATAGATGGGTTTAGGCAGTAATAGGTTTAAAATGTCAACTTATTGAATAATAATTTCATGTTGTACAAATACTACGTGTAAGAAGGGATTTGTTTTGCAAATTTTGAAATAAATGAATGGATTTGTGATGTCCTTCACTGTTCTGTTCAGAATGTTTTACAAGAACAAAAATTAGTTTTGCTTCAATAATATCCCTCGTTGTTTCCCTGCATTATTCTGAGTGTGTGTCATAACTCACAAGTGTTGTTTACTCCTGTTGTTTACCTTTAAGTATCTTGTTGTGTGTTTTGGCCCCCTGACAACAAACACAATTATTCATTGCAAAAATAAATAATAAGATAGAAACAAAACAAAAAAAAACGCTGACAAATTTTCTTTAAAATTCTGCCATCCAAACTAAGGACAGTGTTAAAACAGCTTTACAGCACTTACACCCAAACAATTCCTACTGACTCTTACTGAAGGAAGTTCTGAAGCAATGACACCCCAATGCTGTCTGACTGCTGGCACATGGATGAAAGCATTCAAGCTGCTCCCTTTTTCGTATCATGCTATTTCAGCCATTGCCTCCCATCCAGGCACTGATGTTAAGCAACCTGTAAAGTATTGCTAACAGACTTGGGAAGATGATGCCAAGCAATTGACCATATGGCATTTTGGAACAGAATAGCATTCTGGGGGCCTTTTTATTTTTTAAATATGTTTTTCTTTACTTATTCTCAGCTTGCTTCCATCTATGTACACTTTCACACTTACGTAAGTGATTCTCATTTAGCTTACGTCATTTTGAGTTCTCTGTACTTAAATTGATACCAAATTACCGGTGGTTGAGTCCTAGCAGTTGTATTTTTCTGACTGACCCTGAAAGCCATTACTTGATGTTTAACTTATTAATCAAGAACCAAAGATACAAACTATGCCAAACTCACTCTTTATGAATCAGGAGGACACGGGATAATGAGGAGGGTTAGCTAAGCTTAGTTATTCCTTCTACTTTCTCTTGATGAGTGCTAATAGAAAGAGCCCATGCAGCTCAAAGCCCAGACTTCCAGACCTGCTGGAAGACTGGCAGTTGCACCTGCTGTACTCAATTATTCCATGGCCTATTTTGCACAAATAGCTTCATGCATTCAGATTTATTTAAATCTCCCAAATAAGCACAGGACTTTACATCACTGGGCAAATAGCCCTGTCCCAATTTCAGAGTGAACCAGACTTCAGACACTCAAGTGATCAGAGCATACCCCAGTTAAGCATGATGCTGTTCTTTGTTTCTTCAACCCAAATTGTTGAGCAGTGTGGCCACAGGGATAAACATGTTTTATATTTTAGCCCAGAATAAGCTGTAGATTTGGGCAGCAATTCTACCTAAACTGTCCTAAGCTGAAAGGACCAACAGCATAAATTCCTGAGAAGACATGTCCCAACCACTCATTTGTGAAAGTGGTAGCTTAAAAGGTAGACCCTGCTGGGATACATAAAATTTGGGAGCATCCAGCTATTTCTATGGAACTGGCTGTGATACCATAAAACAAAAGGTGACAATTCCTGTACAAGATCAGACATAAAGAAGAGAGGGGAGGCTAAACTGTGAAAAGCAATTCCTCGCTCTCATACAGATATCTTGAAGTACAATATAGGGATTACAGGAAATCATAAGCCAAGTAAACTGCTTTTTGGATAAGTATTTTCCGCTTACAAGGGTGCCCCAAGGCAAAAGTTGCTCTTTAAACAGAATTTGATTTTAAGGGCAAATTTACAATTATAATTAGCTGCAACAAGCAGACAAACCCAGAGGGAGGGCTGTGTTCAGGTCCTAAGTACAGATCCTCATGGTCTGGCAGCATGATCAAGAGCCCCTGCCTCGCTGCCTGCCCCCAGGAACACCCTGCAGACAGATTGTGGGCCATGCTGACACAGGGACTCCTGCCCTCCTGGAAGGAAAAGAGACTGGGGCTAGGGATACTGCCTGGAAACTAGCACATAAATAAATTAAGTGTTCCACAGCTGATCACAGAGGGGACGTAAGCTCTCGAGGAAACCAGCAGCACAGAGTTACTCAAAGAGTTGCCAGGCTGAACCCCCAATTCATGCTCCAGCTTTGCCTGAAGTCCCTTTAGGTCAATGCAGCAATCTGTGCAGCACTGGGGAAAAGGAGACAGCAGAACACAACCAAAAACCCAAACAACAAAATACAATAAAACAACCTAGAGAGGCTCAAAGAGGAGTCAGTTCTGAGAAGACAACACAATTTTAGTCCAAGGTATGACAAGCTCTACCTTTAATTATGATCTTGCAAAGGTAGATCAAACATCAAATGGAAAGTACGTGGCAAAGTTCCACCCAGACATGATACATCACACAGACAACATGTTATGTGGAGGTTAGAAGACTTTAAACATTAATCCAGTTATCATAATGGCACAAACCTCTAACAGTGAATGGCAAACTGGAATGCTAGTGGTTCTGAGAACTTTGCTTATCCCTGGCTGCCCATTGACTTTACTAACTGCTGTGAGCACAAATGAGCTTACGTTTAATCCAAAATTATTGCATAAACAGTAAAAGTTCAAAAGTAGAATGTAAAAACAAAATTTTTTAAAAAGGGAGAAAAAAAGGAAAATTCAGATTTCTTAACAAATATAGGACAAAAAGACTTATTCTCAAATCGATACCTCCCAAAAATTGTGATGGTTACAACTTTCTTTGGAGTTTTCAGTTTTTCTATACTTCTTTGGAAATACAGAAGCATCAATAAATTCTCTCCTAATAGCACCACCCACGAAACCTTGTCTCCTGACTCCCTGCCTGCTGTAAAAGAGCAATTTGGCCAGAGAACAAAAACTGGCTTCAAGAAGCCATCACCATTCTTCATGTAAAAACATAACTTGTAGGAGCACAGAGCTTCCCTCAGGTCACTGGCTTGCAGGTACTGCCATTCCTGCCCACATGTTCAGATGAACACTTCTTCCCTCACTTCACAAAAAAATCCCCAAAGGTTCAGATCTTCCACAGAAAGAGAGCTTAGCTGGTATTACTGGAAAAAATAAAGTAAAAGTTTCTCTTTCTTTCCCTAAACATACGAAAGTCAAGCTTCTAGACAGATAATATCACTGAATCAGGCTAGTGGAAATACTATGCCACAAGAAGCTAAACAGCTGAACTTGGAGCAGCTGGTGGGTGAACCTTAGGGCAGGAGTGGTAAACAAACACGACTGATACTATCTAGAGTGGTCGCATTAACCTCTGAAAAAGCCCTAACAGGCTTCGAATTTGGAAAGAACTCATGCTCTAGCCAGTGCTTTCTGAGAGTCCAAGCAAAGGGCTTATAGTTAACTCAAGTACAAAGACTTAATGACCTGAAGCTTTCTCTTCAGGAATAAAGTAGGCGTGAAGGAGGTAGCTGGGTGCTAACAGTACCTGAGTGCTTTGCAGGAATATGCTCCCTGAGGTCAAAGACTGCTCTTGGAATGAACACTAAAGCTTGTACTACCTACAGAAAAGGGGATCGTAAGGCATGATGCAGTTTCAGTACCCAAAAATCAATACTGCTCAAATAATTTTCAGCCAAACTTAAGAAAATCTATCCCTTGAATGACAAAAACATCTGGGTAGTGGCATCTACTTGGAATAGGATCTTTCATATGGCAGTTCAGCTAGTGTACAGAAAAACAGACTCTAGAAGGAAGAAGAAAATCAAATCCATGATGTTAGCTCCTCTATAATTTTGTGTTTTCCCTAGGGTTCTGACCTTATTTTTTCATGTCAAAATGTGATTTTTTTTTTCCTGTAAGCAAACACTTAATTTTCCAAAGACTAAAAAGGACATCCATCATGTTAAAAAATATGCAAAACAAAGCCTTTTCAAAAAGCAGAGAAAAAGCCGTGTATGTAAGACAGCAGCTCTGTGACAGAACATTTTCAGAGAATGCAGAATTTGAACCATGCAACCTTTCCTAGCCACGTGCTATAACCTCCTCAAACAGGTCTGGTTTGTAACAGGGCAGCCTGCCACTTGAAGAGTAGTCAGTATCCAGAGGCCTCCCTGTATTGTTCATATTACACATGCAAGTCCCATCCTTTGGCAGAACAAACCTTTATTTTTTTCCACTCTTGAAAATAAAGCTTATGTCAAGGGGTCAAGGCCTGCAGAGTCATCTTCTTCCTCTCTGCCTACCATATGCAGAGCCTAGGGGAGCACTGGGAAGAGCCAAGGATTTGCCCTTACAATGAGAAGCACCCTAACAGCTCAAGGCTTGCCCCGAGGAAGCACACGTGTTGTTACAAGTGCAAATTTGGGTACATCTGCCTCATCTCTAACTCAGTGAAGCTACAAGGTTGTAGCATTTAGCCTGTTTCTTTAAACAACCCATAGATATTGAACAGCATCCTTGATGGCATATGAAAAGCAGGTACCAAGTAATGCAGAATTTATAGAGGACACCACACAGCTACCAAAAGAGCATTCAAAATACAGAGGAGCATAAACTGAACAGCTGAAATCTAGCCATATTTTTAGTTGCAAACTTGTTAAACCCACATTCATATGCCTACACCAAAATATTTCATTCTCTTTGATTAACAAATCTTTCTTAAATGAGCTTCAGTCCTACACAAATGTAAAATGGATGTGTGTTTTTTAAAGCACTGAAACTGATTTGCATTTCAGCACATCAATATAGCTATAGAACTGTAATAAAAAGGCTCAATTCTTTCAGATTATTTGGTCTGTGTGTTTGTTTTTCTGGTGCATATAAAATTATCTTTAAAAATGTAGGCAAACCAGGGATCCATAGGTAATCTAAGAAGCAGAACATTCATGCTTGTTCATATCTATTTTCAGCTAGTACATATCCATGATTTATTTGCAAACAAATTAATTAATGTTTCAGCAGCTGTTTGCAGCCAGTCTGTGATCTAGTTTAAACAGAGATGACACTTTTTTTTATTCCACAGGGGCAATTTCAAGTACTCATAGATTATATTCTTACTATCAGTCCAAATGATAAAAGAGTAGTGAATTCTGAAGCAGCATAGCTGACTTTATAAGATCACTGTGCTTCCACATATCCAGTTATTCCCTAATGCCATCTTTCCTGTGTTATCTTTTAATTAAGGCTGCATAATGCCAGTTTATAAACAAATCTCTAAGTAAGATCAAAAACTGACATATTTTAAATGTTTTTCATTCTCTAGTTTGTGGTCTCCTGGGGGTGTTATTGTAAAATGTACATCCCTGTATGAAATTACTTTTTTATCACATTGTGTACAATGAAAAGAAATGTTTGAATATTGTTCTGTAACCTGACAACAAACAAACAAATGAAAGAACAAATGCTGGGTATTGTAAAAGATAAGTACAGTATACAGTAGGTAGATAACTGCAGAAAACATTACTGCACTTTGTGGTTTTATTTCTCTTGATAAAAAAAAAAGAAAACTACAAGACAAAATCCCCAAAGCCTCGCTAGGCTAAATTTCCTTCTTCTTCTTTGAACAGACTACACAGATTTTGTTGACTAATTGAGATCAATCCCAGTTGTAAATCGCCTTGCTATCCTACAGCTTTAATTAAGCTACCAGAGGGAGTTGTTTATCAATTAACACTTGTTACAAATTATTAGTAATTATATGGACTTTGCGTATGTACATCAGCCAGAAAAGACAAAGCCATACTTCCCTGTGATGTAAATTAAGTCAGATATAGTGTATCATATTTTTCTTACCAAAAAAAACAATCAGCACAAAAAACATATGGAAATTAGACTGGCATAGGAAGACCTAAAGTAATCCACATATTACTCTTAACTAAATGCAACAAATTTTAACATCTCTTGTGCATAAATGTAGGCAATTACACTAAGTAAATTAAGTTAGTCAAACTTTTTAAAAAATGGTTCTTTAATGCATTGCATGCATTCCCATTTTGAGTAACAAACATCTTAAATAAGGAACATTAGGTAAAAGTTGATAATGTATTCAAACATTAAAGCTACCTATTGCTCTGTGCACTACATTCTGTGATAATTTTAATTGGCTTAATTGAGATGCACAAGTCTGATTAATGTTTAATTCCTTTATATTAAAAAAGAGAGAGTCAAGTAGTTAGACATTTCTTCAATTATGTTAGATCTTTCTCGACTTCAAAGGAATGTTACAGTAGACAGCCAGATACTGGATGAACTGATTAAAGAATAAAGACTGCTCATTATAATCTAAGAGTACAAAATTGGTTTGTGTAGCCTTTGAAAGTTGAAATTAAGAGCTGTTGAGTTAAAACTCAAGCTACAGTAATTAACCCAATTTATAGCCAACTTCACTTACCTGGTTGACCAAGATTAGTCATTTGAAATGATCCAGTAGATTCACTGCTTCATTTATTATTCATTCCATGACCAATGAGATATAATTTCACCCTGATGAAACCTTCATTTATGAGACAAAGATTTAGTGCCTCTACTTAATTTGTTTTTAATTACTTTGGATAGAACCTTCCTCATTCACATTAACGAGTAACAACCTCTTCAAAACCTGCTGAGGAGATTTTGGTTGGGGGCTTTTTTTTTTTTCATTTTCTGGCTATGTAAGAAATAAAAGATCACCAACGTTTTTTTTCATAATACAAGTATTGCATTATAAAAGTACATTACAGTAGATTTTATATCAGTACCACAGCTGCACTTTGCTAATACAGTTTACTGTCTAGCAGAAAGGAATAGTCTGTTCCTGCAGGAGGTGTGTGGATAATACAAAACTACTGGGTATGAAAGGTGTAACTGACCTTCTACCATAATATTAGAAAAAGGGGCACTGAAATTTCTTTGAAACTAGCATATCTTGGCAGGAGTTTGAGAGTTTGTCTCTACTGGCAATAAAGACTGAATCAATTGATTTTTTTAAAAAAATCTTTGTTTTGACCAAAATATAACTTGAAAAGCAACAGCACTGCACTTGACTGAAGACAGATTCACACAGGTCTCTAGTTAGCCACTATCTGCAACCCTTCATAAGGAGAAAGATAAGAAAATAATCAAGCAAATTTTATAATAATAAATGGGCTTATGGATAGAACTACACTGCTAAATTTTTCACAGAAAGCAGAATATGAGCACAAAAGAAGTTAATAAAACAGGTAGGTAGCTTGTTTTGCCAAATGAAATTAGCTGTGTTACAGAGTGTGTTTGATTATCATGGCAATGTTTGTTCAAGACTGTTCTACAGCTGAGCCTACATGAGAGCCCTACACCCAGCAATGGGCACATGAGCTACATGAAAACACTCACCATAACCAACCAGTTTAAAGGTCTGCAAAACCAGAAATGATAGCAGAAGAAAAGAAGCTTTCCACATGGAAGCAATACAGTGGCCAAGGGCATGCCAGAAGGCAAGGCTGGAAACCTCTGAATACAGTAGTTTTTGACAATACCTAGTAACTGTAACTGAACATGAGAAGACAGCAAGATCTGATAATTTCTCATCTGGTGAAAACTCTGGAGAGTTCTAGTGACACTAGTTGGGGCAAAGGTAATTTTCATATTCTTGGAAGATATGCCTAGCAGTTTGTAGTACCTTACTAGCACTTTACACTAGAGTGTTACCTATAGAGAAATGTTGCCTTGTAATTTATTCACCACAGGCAAAGAGGGGTTTTCCTATTCCCCCTTTCCACACAAACTGAAGTTATTGCTCAGAGACTGAAGTGGTCTCTTTCTGTAACATGTTACAGTCCCTTTCCCTGGACTACCAGATTTACAGTGGATTAAGGAAAAATAAACAAAAATCACAGCATCAAACCTGTAACCATCTATCCTGCCATTACAAATACATAAATAATTTTTTACAGAAATTCAAAAGCCAGCTAATCTATTTCTGAAAAAGAAGGCTCTCTTTACTTCTGAAGGAAAGGGAATGAGCACTGAGGCAGACTGACAGTCCCAAATCTCAACTATTTCAACAAAAGCCCAACAGGACATGATTACTCAAACAAGATGATTTCTTCAACAGAGCTAGAAGGAAATTTTTTTGACAGACAAATTATTTCAGTTAAGTTTTCTCCAACCTCTGGAAAAAAATCAGATGGAAAATTCCTAGAACCTCAATGTGTGGCAGCACAGAACAAGGAAAGCAGAACACTGAGGAGCTAGCTGGTTTAACTGGAGCAATGCCCACCATACAACATCAATCTTTACCTGCAAAGTCCCACAGCCACCCATTCAAGTTTCTGCTGCCTCTCACCACAACAGCAGATGCCACTGACAGTACAATTCCACCATCCAATGTTATGATAGCATCCACTCTTTCCATAGCAGAGAAAATGCACCAATTTTCTCCACACTGAGAGGTTTTCTCACAAGTTAGGGTAAGTTGAGATTTCCTGTCCTCATCAATAACACTACTCTTTCAGCCCCTCACCAGGGGGACTGTCCCCAGGCTCCCTGTATCAGCTGATACTTTATAGAAATGAAAGTGGTGGTCAGGTGGTAACCTGGAACCAAAAGTCTTCCCTGAGACAGATTTGTTTTAACCCTGCATTGTGCAGTTCTGCAAATAGAAGCAAGGAAGGCTCTGAAAACCTTTTTCCATAATGCTCTTCCTATATATGCAATAAAAAGTTTCTAATATACATTTTAATGCCATGTTCCTATGGCATTAATATTATCGTATCAAATTATACAACAGTGATGGGGGTTTGTTTGTTTTTTCCATAGTACTTTGCTTTCTTTGGATGAAAGACCACCACTCATCCTAGTAGCAGCTACATTTTATGGAGGGGTAATACCAAATACAGTAATTTTTAAAGCAATGGGTATCACTTAGAAGGTAAGATACTATTTGATAAATTCATCAGCAATTCATCAAAACCCTTGTTTTGTCACTACCTGTCAAATTACATGTTGCAAGAACAAAAGGAGCAAACTTTTTCACCTATCCTGTATGTTCAGTGGATAATGGGAAGCTCTTACAGCCTCAGGAATGCTCACCTGAATATATGGCAGAGAAAAAGCAGCCTAGGTTATGAGTTCTGCTCTCCTCCACCTGCGGCAGGCAGCTCTAGCAGATTTCACATCTAATTGTGAAGTTTCTTGATCTGCTCAAAAATGTTCCTAAACTACAGAGTACCTTTGAATTTTCATTGTTGGCTGAATATGACAAAACTCTTGGTATCATATCTTACTCTCACTCATCTTGAGCAGATCTTGTTAGTGCAGATTAGATCTTGTTAAAGATTAATTCTTAAAGCATCCTCAAGCTTTCTTTTCCAACAAAGGAAACATCAATTATAGGCTCACACATAAACTTTGCCCCTATCTTGAATACTTGCTGCCCTTTATAAATCTTAGATTTCTTCCCCTTGTGTGCGTTCAAAGGAGAGATTTTATTGCCTCCAGGGGTTGTTAAACTGATTGCAATACCACGTATTTAGAGCAGTTCAGTGGGAATTAAGCTGGTTCAATGCTGTCAGACCTAGAATATAGCTGTCAAATAGCATTACAAGTAAAACACCCTTGATAAGAAATAATGACCAAATGTCAATCTGTTTTTTACCAGCAGCACTACAGACGTAGCCTTGCCAATGAAAAATGCAATATTTTGCACATTATAGTAGCTATGCTTTTGTGATGCTACATAATAATGGGTGTTTCAGTCTTTCAAGGTAGCTTATTTTTATATGATAGGATTTGATCACAAAAATGTGTGCCTTGGACCTACCTTGGATTCAAAGCAGCAATGCCTTAAGTGTAGTTTTACCTTCCCTTCAATTTTCTGCTATAAAAAACCCACAAAAAAAGAAACAACAACAAAAAAAAATCACAAAACCAACACATGCATTAAAAATTCATTAATCATACTTCCTAAACGTTAGCCATGCAGAAATTAAAACAGCCAATTTGCTTAGAGCTGCTTTATGCTCTTACAGCATAAAGGCTCATGTAACTTCACACTACAACATATTAGCTAATTCTATTTTTCTGATTTATGGATTGCCTTTTTTTTATGACTATTGTGTACAAAATTACTACATTTCTTATAATTTCTTTTGCAGTTAGAAGTATTTGTCACCTATATGAACAATTAATATGCAATAAATGTTTTAATAGTTAAACAGACACTATTCCTAATCCAATACTTAAACAGTTCTTACTTCAATACAGCATTTTGCAAACATGTATTCATTTTTGATATTACATTTCTGACTTATATGAAATTGTTACCATAAATATATAACAAGACTTTCAAAATTAAAATAAAACCATTGCCAAGACACAACTTAAGACTGATTTATCCAGATGTGATGGGGTTCAAAGCAATATGCCTGAAAATTTGGTTTGTATAGAGCAGGAAGTATTTTAAAATATCTGCAATAATTTGGGTTCATAGTTTCAATCAGAATAAACACTTCATGATTCTGTCTGGGAGAGATTAAAGAGGAATTATATACAAAGGAAGGGCAAGGAAAATCTAATATTGTGTCCTTCAAAAAGACCTTTTAAAACTAAGAGCAGTACTAGCTCCCCAGGAACTAATGAATGAACAGAGGGAAAACAAAGCATGATGCACACACTCTCAAACAGTAAGATTAAGAATGTGAATGCCAAATTGTGCTCTCCATGGCAATCAAAGAAGGTACCTGTTGACAGCAGTGAAAGCCCCAGTACATAAAATGAAATTAATGCAATATGTTTAAAACAATTTTTTGACTTTGACAGAAATCTCCCAAAAATAATTAAAAATATTTGAGTGGCATTATCGTCTCACAATTTAAATCTGCAAAATACTTTCCATCTCTGAAATATGCAATTAAAGTACAAACATCTTTGTGTTTACACCTTTCAAACTCAGACTTTATTTTTCCATTTTGCAAGCTTCTTCCCTGCATTAATTAATTCACTATGCACAAAGAAATGTGCTAACTTCACATAGTTGAATGTATAGGTTTCAAGTATGCATTCAGAGAGCACAGAGAACAAGACTGAGGAACTCTCCCTAACCTGACAGCTTCGATCAGACTGCACAAAATCTGAACACCTGGTACCTGGTGAGCCACTCTGAGTCCTCACATGGCTGTGCAACTCCCTGTCTTCAGAGAATCCACATGACATGGAAGTTCACTCTGAAAATGAGCCACAATGTTTGAATAGAACTTTGGGGTTTTGTTTGGGGGTTTTGTTTCACAGATGTATTTCAGATCAGGAAGTCACTGTAAAGTATGTTGCCAGCTTCTGACCCTGATCTTCCTTACCAATCCAGGGCTTTGAGCTCAAACTCTGCATACTCATTGCACAGTAACAGGCAGGAACCAGTACCAGGCAGTGGTACTAGATAAACAGTACAGCATCATAACCACACTAAAAGATAATATGTGTGTTCCAATGCATTTAACAAGTAAATTTTACTTTCTGCATTAATGATCAGCATTCATTATTAATGGCTGAAGTAATGCATGGGGTATTCCCATTTGAGTGAATTCAGGAGAATTAGCTTACACTTACACTTGTAGTTTTACTTTAATGCTTTTTCTGTTCCTCTTGTGTAATGTTTACAGCTCACACACTGATGCTGGAGGAGTAACTGATTTCAAACTCAATGCCATCATTTCATAACTACACTTAAGGACTCACAGGGGAATTGAGTGTCACCACTGAGTAATATGAATAATTTCACATTGCGAGATAAATGAGGCAAAGATAGGGCATTTATCCAAAAATCAATCCAGAGCAGCATGCAAGATTCCCTTTCATTTTTCCTTTCTTAACTGAAGTGGGAAATATCTGTGGGTGATGTCATTTGGTTTCCAGTCATAAAATTCAGCATGCAGTCTGTAATTATAGATTTTGGCACACAGATTTCTCACTAAGATTGCAAAAAGCCAGCCCTTAATTAGTCTTGCTATTTTTTTCCTTTATTGTAGCTATTTCACAATCAGTTAAGACCTACTGCAGCACAGTTTTTTTACAATTATTTGTACTTTAGCAAATATTTTCAATTGCAATTTTTATTCTTATTTTGAATCAGAAGAGCACTAACCAATGCACCAAACTGACATAATCATCATTTATTTTGATAAAAAACGGCTTGAACTTTACTTAAAAAAATAGAACTTTGCTGCCCTCTACCTGTCGATTCCCAGATTGTGCGAAAAGACAGATAAATCAGAAGTGGATCCAAAGTCCAAGATTTCACAGAATTCTAAAGAGAGGTCAGTATTCAGCTACATTTACATGGTCTTGACCAAGCAGAAAATCTTAGTCACAGTTATTGTCCCCATTGGTTGAGTTTAAATGAGGAAGCAGAACCATAGCTTGTTTTGGGTTTGAAAGGACCTTGAAGATGACAAAATCACAATCACCAAGTGGATAAGAAGGAACAATGGTGTCATCTGGTCCAACCTCCCTGCTCAAGCAGACTCTTCCTAGAGCATGCTGCACAGGATTGCATCCAGATGATTCTTAAGTATCTCCAGTTAGGGAGACTAAAATCATGTAATTCCAACTCCCCTGCCATGGGCAGGGACACCTCCAATAATATAGGTTGCTCAAAGACCTATCCAGGCTTCCCAGGACAACCTGTTCCAGTGCCTCACCACCCACTAATCGAATTTCTAATCGAATCTAAACCTACCCTCTTTCAGTTTAAAGCCATTTCTCCTTGTTCTATCACTATTTGTCCTTGTGAAAAGTCCCTCTCCAGCTCTCTTGGAGACCCTTCAGGTACTGGAAGGGGCTCTAAGCTCTCCCCACAGCCTTCTCTTCTCCAGGCTGATGGTGTCCAATTCTCTGAGCCTGTTTTCACAGGAGAAGCACTCCAGCCTTCTGATCATCTTTGTTACCCTCAACTGGACTCATTCCAACAGGTCCATGTCTTTCTTGTGTTGGGGCCCCAGACTGCACTCTGTCTATTGTCTCATGAGAGCAGAGCAGAGGGGCTCCTTTGTGCACATTGAGTGAGAGTGAAAATTGCTGCAGCATCTTGTCAGCCAAAACCCCCAAGTCCTCCTCAGGGCTGCTCTCAGTCCATTCTCTGCCCAGCTGGGTCAGTGCTGGGGATTGCCCTGAGCCAGGTGCAGGACCTTGCACTTGGCCTTGCTGAACTTCACGAGGTTCACAGGGCCCAGCTCTCCAGCCTGTCAGTGTCCCTCTGGATGGCATCCCTGCCCTCCAGCGTGTCAGCCACACCTCAGCTCAGTGTCATTGTCACCAAAGAGGGTGCTCTTGATCCTGCTGTCCATGTCACTGACAAATCTGTGAAACAGAGCCAGTCCCAATGCTGACCCCCGAGGATCACCACCACTTACTGCTTACTGGATTCCACTTGGACATCAAGATGTTGACCACAACTCTTTGCGTGTGGCCACTCAACCAATTCCCTATCCACCAGGTAGTCCATCCATCAAAGCTATGGCTGCCCAGTTTAGAGACAAGGAGTCATATGGGGCAGTATCAAATGCTTTTCACAAGTTCAGGTAGATGACATCAGGTGCTCTTCCTTCATCCACTAACACTAACTTTATGTAGAAAGCTCAAAATTTGTCAGGTATGATTCTCCCTTAGCAGAGCCATGTGGGCTGTTACCAATCTCCTAAATTTTCACATGCCTTTGCACAAGTTTTAGGAGGATCTGCTGCATGATCCTGCCAGGCACTGAGATGAGACTGGCTGCAATGGCATGCTGCAAATGCTATATGAACACTATATAACTATTTGAAAAATATGATAAGAACCCACCAACAGTTTGTGATTAAACATGAGAAGTGCCATTAGAGGAAGGATCACAAAGATTTTGAATTATATTCAGCTGTAAGACACTATCCCAAAATTAGTAATTTAGTCAACCATTACTGAGGCTACCAGCATGGTTTCCCACAGGCCAAAGACACTCCATTTCAGTGCAGGAAGGACAACAGCAATGTTCCTACCTCTGCTTTCTCTCACAGTCTCTTTCTTTTTACAAGCCATATTCCTCAAAAAATTCTGGGTTTGTTTTGCTGTTGTAAAAGGCAAGATCTGGACAAGAAAGCAAGAATCAATCTGCTCTGCAAATTTTCTTTCTGTTGCACTAAAAAGTGCTAAACACCTATGACTGAAATCACTGAAACAGAAGAAGAAAACCTCTCTTCATTACTATCCTTTTTCCATGAGAAATTCAAGTTGTATTTGTGCTAAATACTTGTGATCACAGAACCAATACAATGATTACCGTGCTCAGACACCATTAATTTAGATGGAGACAGTTTTACCCCTCCTTTTTAAACCTTCAGTTTGTTCATTGCTTGCTCTTAATACCCCCTTAATTAAACATCAAAAGAAAAAAATTCCTCTTTGAATGCCATTTTCTCTCCGTCCTCCTCTCTCACTGAAGTGTAATAAGAGCTTTCAGTGAATATTTCCAATGTCCCCAGTTGTTCTATGAAATCAGGAGACTGAGACAATGTCCTTAATATCATGACAGCTAAAATCAAATAGGAATAAACCAACTACTGCTGATATGAAATTAAAGGGTGAGGAGACACCTACCACCCGGTCAGCTCACCTTTTAACTGAAGCCATCAACCAAAAGTAGGTGTACATGGAATATAATGAACATCCACTGTATTTTAATGAAGTCCTAAACTAAGACAGATGACTCATGCTTCTTGTATTGCACACTACAGCACACCAGGTCAAACATCCAAAATCATCAACCTTAAAATGTAATGAATCATTTGCATCTACTAAGTATAAACACACAGGCTACATCCACTTTGTTAATTCTACTCTTTGAAATCCAGTGTGAAGCAAAACAAAGTGAGGGCACCTTTAGACGTGGTCTTGATTTACTCCAGAGAAAAGCCCTTCTTCACACAGAGCAAGCCCCCTCTAATGATTGTTCCAATACATTTTACTCCAGTCATATAAGCAATCCTTCAGATGGGATTCTTACTAAAATCCAAAAATCAGGATGGTGAATAAAAGTTACTTTTTGTTAGGGTTAATGGCAAAACTTCTGAGACAGCTCCTGCTCTGTAAAGCTTGTAAAGATGTTCGAAGAGCATGCACTATCCAGTGAGTGAGGGGCAAAAAGGCCTTTTCTCAGTCATGGTCCAGGTTCCACTCCCTGACAAAGCTAACAAATCAACACTGATCATCTCAGGATTACACCAGGCTCTGCTGTCTACCACCGCAGTGGATAAAAAGCCTTCAAGTTCACTGGGGATCTCATTTTATTAACCACACTGCTGCAGAGAAACTACACCAGTGGGCTCCATTATAAAGTCTAAAGACAGATAGCCAGACAGACTCAGCAATTCAGACTTTGTTGGGGTTTCTTTTTAATCCTGAGCTTGTTTTAAAGAACAACAACTCCTTTTTCTGTGAACTTCCCAGAAAATGAAAAAAAAACAAAAAACAAACCAAGTCTTTCAAGAGGACCTGAAAACCTGATGAGCTTCAAATGCAAGAAATAACAAGCTTTTGAATGGAAACCATGGAGAACCACTTTGGAAATTCAAGGACTGAAACACTGAGCCAGCACATGTAAAAGGAATCAAATTTTGCTCATGAAAAAGGAATTAAATGAAAGCGTCTTCTTCAAGAAAAAAACGCAGAAGTCCTGGGGGATTATTAAGACATCGTAGCAACAAAATATGCGATTCTGTGGCAGACTATCTCACTTGAAATCTCAAAATATTTTCAGCTGCTTTATTAATTTTTACAATTTCCTTATCCAAATGAGAAATTAATCATTAATAAATTAATTCCCACAAAACATCAGAAGTCTTTGGAA
Source organism: Catharus ustulatus (assembly GCF_009819885.2). NCBI lineage: Eukaryota > Metazoa > Chordata > Aves > Passeriformes > Turdidae > Catharus > Catharus ustulatus. Next base: position 17,010,579 of record NC_046229.1, on the reverse strand, counting down.
GAGCTAAACACAAGAAAAGAATCCTTGCTTGACTCTCATTCCGTTACTTCTACAGCAATGCTTCACTCTGATACTACCATTCATTCAAGAACATCTTTGGTGGTTTGTTTGGGGGATTTTTGTTTAGTTTTGTTTTGTTAACTACTGGTGCTCCCAAATAGCAGTCAAACAAATAAGAAACTAGAAAGGCCACAACAAAATTTCTTCAAAGCAATCCTTTCCCAACCCATAACAGCTCTTCAAATTGAGAGGTCAGGGTAAAGGACCTAACCCATACAACTTTAAGAACATAGTTTATCTCCACTGATAGAACTGGAGCAACCTGAAGCCTCTTCTCCTGTGAAGGGTTATGTTTTCTGACCCACTCAGAGGAAAGGAACAAATACAAGAAGTTTTACGAGGACTCTATGGATTTTAAAGTAGTATCATCACAATTGCACTCCATCATGTAAGTGCAACAAAACTGGAAGCAGAAATGTACAATTGCTAGGGAACATCATTAGCAAAACATTCTGCATTTGTATACTGTTACTATAATGTTTAAAAAAGGTTAACCAGCTTGAGTTTATGACAGTCTGCCAAAAAATTCCAAAAGGATTTTTAAAAATAAGAACATTGATTTAAACTTTAGAAAAATAAAGCCACTTAAAATAGGGATTATTTTTCTTACAATAGGAAAAAGAATTCCCTAATAACTTGGTGGAGAAAAAATTATGGCCAAACTCAATTTGGAAAGAAAATTCAATTTTCAGGAACTAAACAGTTAAAAACCTCTTACAGGAAGTGAGTAGTGCTCTGAAATTAAATGAAAGGACTCATGAAACATTGTGTTCTTCTGCATTTTTGTGTCTTAGTTACTTAAAATCTCAGGCACTTCAGTTCTGAAATACAAAAGGTACACTGAAGTTAGATCTGAGCTTAGTTGTTCAGTGCTACAATAGCATCTGGATTTAAATACGGTTTCTACTATAAATGTACAGTAAACAAAACATCCAAAAAATGGACAACTTCTTTCAAAGATTAATTATTGCCTGTCTGTCCATACTTACACTTCCAGTAATACTGATCATTGATTCAGGTTGGCAAAAATAGTGATAGAACAACTGTAAGAAATCAGCTTGTATAAAATATCCTTACCACTTTGATGACAAATTAGAGATCACGAGTGGAAAAGGAAATGTGGTACAGAAAGAAGGAATCAAGAGAGGCAGAAGAGAAAGTAAGTCAGTCTCAATTGACAACGACATCAACCTAAGAAAAAAGAAGATTTGACACAGCCAGTATGTAGTAGGAACAATTAGTACAACAGGGTACCCTGGCACAATATGGCACCCTCCAGGCTTGAGACATGAAAGTTTCTGAATGGAGCACAAAACACTTAGACAGCAAAAGAGTAAATGTAGATTATATCCTAACAAATATGTGGGATTTAGCCACCTCTGATTTTGACATGTTCTCTCAGCTTATTTCCATGGAAATTAAATAAGTATTTATGATATGGATGAAAAGAAGTAAAGACTACAGCATCTAGAAAAACAGCAAGTAAAATTTACATTCTGAGACACACAACTTCTGTAAGGCAGGAAGTTGGGGGCTTTTTGCTTGAAGTAATGCTTTGTTGCAAGAATAAAACTGTCACTAAAAAATCCCACTGCATTTAAAATGTCCAGTGCTGTTATCTTTCCTACTTTAAACATTCTGAAATATTTGTACTTTCTTGAAAACCACTCAACCATAAAGAAAACTGTTTCAAAAACAGTTAAAGAAGTTTGATAAAGTCTATGAGCATTTTTGGTAAGAAACAAAATGATAATGTGATTATTTGAAAAATCTGTGAAATGGAAGCAAGCTAGTTCTCTTCAACGAAGGTCCTTCCTTATTTTGGCCATAATATTTAATATCCAAAAAATCATATTGTCATGAATCTTCAGATAAAACAAACCTCCTGAAAGCAGCAAGGATAAAACACATGCAAATTAATGTTGATGTGAAGTTCATTTTAGCTAACCAAGATTGTTAATTACACCATAGATTACACAAATGTTGTAACTAATGATGTCCACCTCCTCAACAAGCACAGTGCTTAGCTCTTACGCAAAAGTAATTAGGAAACCACTGTGTTCTGGCATGGAACTTTGAGTGCTCTGAACAGTGTTTTATGTAAACGTTCTTACATTCACAAGGACTGTACCCTAACTAAATTTTGCTGCAATTAACTAATACTAAAGAGACAGTGATTATTTTACCTTTATTTTCAGAGCTTGAGATACCCTCTGTTTAGATCATCTGAAAACCACCATAATTCAAAAAGGTTACTGCAGTTTAACTGTCCAAACCCAAGTTTATTAGGGATGAATTTACATGCTGTGATACTAAACATGAGAAACTGAATCCTTTGTTTGAAATAATGCTTTAAATAGGATTTTTTTTCTCAGCCTTCCTGAATTCTCATCTGAGAAAGGACAAGTTAAAGACCATAAATGAAGAGCTACCTTTACAAAGGGGACTGAAATACAAGTCAAATATGACTTGCATGGTTTGTCCTCTGTAAGTCAGCTATTCTTACACCTTCTAGAAGACCAGTGGCACATGACCTTTTTGGAGGAATTACAGAGAAGACTGCCAGTTCTTAAAAATATGTGCAAGAAACTAATGTGAAATTACAGGTTAAAATAATAGAAGATTCCATCTTTTCTTTGGATGATTAGCTTTCACAAACATTTATGGAGTTGTACTTCTGTAGTATCAGCAGAACCATCAGTTTTGTAAGCGTAGTGCTGATGAGATATCCAACACTCATCCTTACTAAAGCAGGCTGGGTGCTGCCCTGCCAGTGCTGCTGCCATTGGCCTTGATGCAGGGGGGACCTTGGCACAGGGCATACAGTTTTTTCAAAGTGTGGCTACTTTCCATACACTGAATATATTTCTCCGGCAAAAAGCAAATCACTAAACTGAAGTAGTTTAATCTCCTTTAAAGTGGTTGCAGAAAATAAAATTCATCTGACAATTCTGTCAGCATTACAGCTGCTTGGACAAACCAAGTGCAGTCAAAGACTGATAGCATGTGCATAACACCTCACACTCAAAATCAGCCTTTTACACTTCATTAATCTCAATGTTTAAGCAGATGATGGAGGTTTAGGAGTAAATGAGTACTAGCTTTCAAGCAGATATGTTCTAAATAATTTATAGTTAAAATACATGTCAATGCTGCTACACAGACATGAAAGTTGCAAAAATCATACAGCTGAAGCAAATATAGCTAGAAATTACAAGGAGATGGCAACAGCTATAGGGCAGGGATCATCTTCTGTCTGTACTCTGAAATGCCTGCCAGGCTTTTAGGTGGTGTGAAAACAGAGTATAAAGTAACATTTTCATGAGGCGTGTGTAGCATAAAGGTCAATAAATCACATTTTCAAACTATGTCTCTTTGTTACAACATAAATGTTGCTATTCCACAAGAGTATTTAAAAACAGATGTTATTCTAAAAAGCCAGTGTTGTATTCTCATCAAATCAATAAAAAGCCAGGAAATCCCTGGAATTAAAAAACCTATACAGCTGTCCTCCTTACCTCTTATCCGTGTGACATAGAAATGCAGATTGTGACTGCATTGTGCAGATCTTAGCAGTGAATGCAGCTTTACAAGGTGCTTAGATTGAGTCTATTTCTTCTCACTTAAAGTTACATTATGCTAGACTTAAGGCATGCTTTATTTACATGCATTCGATCTCTAGTGGGAGTTTATATACTGTGCACTGGATAATTCTCTAAGTGAACAACAGTCCAGCATCAAGAAGAGTTTCATGCAGAATACAAATAGAAAGCATTAGACAACTACCTCCCAGGGACAGCGAGTTCCCTGGGCTTACGTTGGGGATGAGGATTGGTCGATCTGTTCACCCTCCAGGGCTGTCTGGAATTATAGATCAGGGACCTTATTGTCATACCCCAGCTGCTGCACAAAGCCACTAGAAGAAAGGAGATTTACGAGTATTTCAGCAGCACTGAACAAGGGATACAGAAGCTATACAACTGGGAGTACAGTGGCTCTAAATCTGTAGGCATTATGCAAAAAGAAAATGCAGAGTTCGGCATCAAGGGAGCTCTCCCAGAGCAATAGGACATCTTTGTAAATTCTCTAAAGAATAAATTTAACAGTTATTAAAGAACAACACCCTGTTATTGCAGTCACTGAACTTTACAACACAAGGAAAGATGCAAGGGATTTTCAGAAAGACATCTGTCATTTAACAGTGACAGTGACCTCAGCACACACAAGGAATTCAAATCCCCAGTGATGGAAACAAATTAACCCCTTGGTACACAGTGGGTTGAGAACTCCAGCATTAGGACTGCTGTGCACTCCTAATGTGACAGTAGTAACAGGATGCACAAGGTTTTACCTTCAGCCAAGTGATAGATGGAATGAGGGCTATTTTTAAAATTTTAATTACTGTACACAAAAACCACTTATGACATTATTTAATGCCACGCTACTGACAGACATAGAACCATAAAATCATTCAGGTTGGAAAATATCTTTCAGATCATTGAGTTCAACCATTAGCCTAACACTGCCAAGTGCACCACTAAACCATGACTGAAATGCCACATCTACATGTCTTTTAAATACCTCCAGGGATGGAGACTCAGCCACCTCCCTGGGCAGTCTGTTCCAATGGTTGATAAACCCTTCAGTGACAAAATTTTCCCTAATATCCAATCTAAATTTTCCCCAATGCAATTTAAAACCATTTCCTCTTGCTTGTCCTACCACTCGTGACCTGGTAGAAGAGACTGACCCCTCTCTCATTGCAACCTCCATTCAGATACTTGTTGATAGTGATAGGGTTCCCCTTGAGCCTCCTTTGCCCCAAACATCCCCAGCTCCCTCTGCAGCTCATAGGACTCGTGCTCCAGACCCTTCCCCAGCTCTGTTGCCCTTCTGTGCACATGCTGCAGCACCTCAATGTCTTTTTTGTAGAGAGGGGCTCAGAACTGGACACAGTATTCAAGGTGCAGCTTCAGCAGTGCTAAGAGATAACCACTCTGGTCCTGCTAGCCACAACATTGCTGAAACAGGTCAGGATGCCATTGGCCTTCTGGCCACCTGGACCCACACTGGCTCATGCTCAGCCACTGCCAACCAGCACCCCAGCTCCTTTTCCTGGGGGCATCTTCCACCCACCTTCCCCAAGCCTGTAGTACTGCACGAGGTCATTGTGACCTGAAGGCAGGATCTGGCACTTGTGTTGAACTTCATACCAGCCTGCTGAGATTGCTCTGCAGAGCCTTCCTACCCTCCAGTAGAAATACCCTCTGGTCAGTTTGGGCAAAAAGTCTGCAAAATGAGGGTGTGCTCAATCCCCTCATTCAGATCATCGATAATTATATTAGACAGAACTGGTCTCAACATGCCCTGGCCTCCAATACTGGGGAACACCATTTGTGACTGGATGCCAAGTGGATTCACCACCACTTTCTGGGCCCAGCCATCCAGCCAGTTTTTACCTAGCAAGGAGTAAACCTGTCCAAGTCATGAACAGAACATGTTTTCTCAAGGAAAATAATGTGGGAGACAGTGTCAAAGGCTTTACTGAAGTAACATCCCGTCTTTCCCTCATTCACTAAGCAATCACTTTGTCATAGGACACCAGGTTGGTCAAGCAGGGCTTGCGTTTCCTAAACCCCTCGTGGCTGGTGCAGATCCCCTGATTGTCCTGCATGTGCTGTGTGATTGTACTCAAGATCTGCTCCATAACCTTCCCAGGCACTGAGGCTGCCAGGCCTTAGTTCCTCAGATCCTGCTTTCACCTGCTCTTGCAGATGGCAAACGGGACACTCAGCTTCCATCTGGCACTTCCCTGTTAGCCAGGGCTGCTGGTCAGCAATGGAAAGTAGTAATAAACACTTCTGCCACCTCCCTCAGTAGCATTTGGTAGATCTTGCTGATCCCTTTGCTCACCTTTAGATTACAGGGGCTTCATCCTGCTGCCTGTCCCTGTCCCAGCTCAGGAGGCTGGCTACCCAGACAATAACTGGTGTTACTATTAGACTGAGGTAAAGAAGGCATTAAGTACTTCAGCCTTTTCCTCATCGTCATTGTTTGCTTCTGCATCCAATAAAAGATGAAGAGCCTCCTTATCCCTCCTTTTGTTGCTAATGTATTGATAGAGGCATTTATATAGAAATATATTGAAATCTTTATACTTCAAAATGTACAAATTTCATTGCAGGAATAAACCCTTCACTGCAAGACATTTATAATGCAGTGTTCAGGGACTGGACACAAAAGAAGTAAGGTACCATCCTTTGTATATTCACATAGCACTTTGTTTTACCATAAGGGTGTTCAGTCAGGTTCACAACTGGGATACCCTGGAGATTCTGTGAAGTCCTTCTCCTAGGAAATGCTAAAAGACTGGCCTGCAACCTGGCCTGACTCACAATGCTACACATAGTTTGACCGAAAGTCAGGAAGAAATACAAAATCCAGACACTCAGCAGATGCCTGCAAGGTGAGGAGGGACAGGCCATAGACATTACTCCCTCCCAACGACACCAGGTATCCCTTGATACCTATGGAGAGCAGACTCAGAGAAAAAGCTCTAAGGAGCAATATTGTAGGGCATAGAGCCTGCTTGACCCCAACTCTGATGGTAAGGCAACAATTGTCTACTCCCACATGTGTAGTAGCTAATTAACTCAGCTATGTTCTAAGACATTCAAACAGAGTCCAGTGTGTTTTGGTGTGAAAAGAGGAAGATTAATTTACAGGTACATTTGGAGGAACTTTAATAACTTACGGCTAATGATGTACCAGCCTTACTGATAACAAAAGAAAACAAAAGGATGTGGACAACCATGTTATTAGCTGGTGATGAAGGACATCTACCTTATGACCTAGCTGAACTGAGATCGTTCTTTTTTAAATGGGGCACATTGACACTTGTGGCTTTTCCCTAAGTCCATACAGCTGTTCTGCTCCTCAAAACCTTGACAAATACTTATATACACAGTAGATTGTGTTTATTCGCAATCCTCAGCTTTTTGATGACCCACAAAAGCTCCAAACACTGCTGACTTACCTTTACAGCTTTGGGTATATAAAGAACTCTACAAACACAGCAACAGTTTGGAACACACATTCTAGAGTCCACATGGAAGATGTCCAGGGTAAACAGGAATGAAGATGGTAGGTCTTCATAAAAAGAACAGGCATATTTGTTGCAAATACCCAAATGTTTCACCTGCAGGGGATCAGAAAGGCAAGCAGGTTACTTATTCCTTGTTCTCCTGTAACACTAGGTAATCTTTAAATCATGAAAAAAAAAACCAAAACACCACAAAAAACCCTCAACCACACTTCTGCATACACAAAGGACTTTGTTTTAAATCAGAATCACAGGATAGTAAGGGGTTGTGGAGTCTTAAGAAGTCTTCTCTTTTGTTTTTGTCTCAGCAGATATTGATGCTCAAATTTACCCTCTGGGTATTTACTCCTTTCCCTGTTGGCATCAGCTTTGAAGTACCAAAGAATGGGATGAGGAAAGCTTAGATTTGGAGAGTAAGATCAGAAGTTCTTTTGTATTAGATGTTGGATTTCAGATTATACACCTTTTTATTTATACAGAAAGGCTTATTATTCACCAGCTAACTGCACTTGAAACCAGACAAATCTGTTTGAATTGAGGTGCAGGACTTAACTTTAAAGAGAAGTACGCTATTGTAAGCCTGAAAACTTGACACACCGTTAGAAATAAACTTTAAAAAATTAAACAGATGGTATGTTACTCATTGTTACACGTAACTGAGAGCAAACTTCACTGCTAACAAACTCCATGTAACATTCTAACCCTCTCACATGACTTGAGAGACTTCACTGCAGGCTGTGGGATTTACCAAGGCTAGGAGAGATACTACTCCCTGCTTGCTAGGGGCATTCCTTACAATAAAGTTTCTCCCTACAATCTTAACTCTGAGCAGGTGAGGACTTCAGTTGGTAGAAGCATAACCAACTAAAGAAAAGCTCTAGATACTCCATTTTAGGGTTAATTAGAAAGATCAGAAGACATTCTAGAAGCTGAAAAATACATTTCAAGAAAAGTTTTGGTTTTTTTCTAAAAGTCTGATAGACAACAGCAAGAAAATGTAAAGCTACTGTTCAGCAAGCTGAAAACTGATTTCACTCTACAACCACAGCAACAGTTTAGAACACATGTTCTAGAGTCCACAGGGAAGATGTCCAGGATAAATAGGAATAATAAGTCTCCATATCTTTCACACTCTTACGTGTAAGAAGAACAGGAAAAGCCAAAGCTTATATTAAGATTTCATTAAGATTTTAATCCTTTACACAGCACAAAAACAAGCCAAGTATTCCACCAGTATGATGCTAATCATCCTAGTTATACTGTGTAGCAAAAAGTAATTGTATATAAAAACCCTAGTGCATTTAGGCTGCAATAAACATAAGAGCAATTACTCCCTGTGTGTAAATTGCAAGGATTAGTGCCCATATTTCTTACTACTCTACTGGCCACCTTGCAAGTTCAACCCTAAAGAAAACAAAAACACAAACAAAACTCCACATAGTATTTGTCAACATTTCTCAGAGCAAAAAGATTAAGTTCTAGCTCCTGAGGTAGTTAGAATGTGAGACAAGTTGTATGTATTCTTCAGCACAGCTATAAACCAATACCACCATTCAGTCCTATGAAAGATTAAAAACACATCAGGACCTTTCCAGCTGAAATAAAAACAGCATTAGTATCATTGTGCAAGCCAAAACCTTGTCACTCTTGTGCAATGTAAATCATCATCTGAAACATTCCATACCATTTTGACTACTCAGGTAAGAGGCACCAAATCTCCTCTATTGATTCTACTCAAGACACTACGAAGTTATACAGCTTTTGCACTGAAAGAGGGTTAGAGAGATCTTGCCTATCATGTAGGGCTGCCTTTATTCCCAAAAGACGTTTTTAAACACCGTGAAATACTTTTCACCTGACGTCGCTTTACCACCTCCAGTTTTTCCAAACTTCTCAATATTAGTTTCAGAAAAGAACCTATCTGCCTAAACTCCTAAACTGCTTTTCCTTAATCAACTGACTCTCCAAGAAAGACCATTAGTAATTTCTTAGACAGACAAGAGTACACCACATGTAAACACACAGAAAGCAGACTTCCCCCAAGCTCACTGTGAGGGCTTAAGTACTTACCTGTCCTCATAGGTGGAATGTGAATATATCAAAACTCAGCAACAAATGACTCACTCAAGATGCAACTACAAATTTCAATAACTGTATCAATCAAATTTAATTTTAAACCAGTTTAGCAGTCAGCATGAGGAAATTTTTGAAATACTTAAACTGCAGACACTTTAAACAGTAATATTTCTTAAGTGTTTTATTGCTACAAACTGGTACATCTTATCACAAAAAGCTACAAGGCATATTATAAACACATACTCTATTATACAGAGTGCAATGCAGTCCCCCAAACAGCCACACTCAACAGCACAATTTTTGAAGTTACTCATCCTGTACTATGAGGTAAATATTTATAAGCTTACAACATAAAGCTTTTAGAATATTTACCCCACAGATCCGCCTTCCTTTTCAACTGATTAGACCAGAAGTTATTATATCCAACTTTCAGTACACACACCAAAAAAATAGGATGCTTAAAAAAATATACAACACAATGTTTGATCAGCTTTAACAGTCAGTTTTCTATAAAAAGCTCAACTAAAATAGTCTTAATTTCATTTTAAACAAAATCAGAAACACAGAGGAATTATATAAACAAGTTCTCCATGGAATGGAATGCATGCAAATGGTGGGGAATCTTCAAATCCATTTGAGACTATTAAAAAGTCTGAGCCACCTTTAGAGCAGAAATAAAAGGCCAGTTTGCCCCCACTAATGCAGTTTTATTTTCTTGCACTTAGTTATCTTCAGTGTGGTCTAAAGTGAAGTCAGTTTGTTCTTCAGTTTCTTCCTCCTCTTCCTCCTCCTCTTCCTCACCCTCGCCCTCACCCTCAGCTGGCTCATCAGCTTTGTCTTCTTCCTCCGTTTGCTGCTCCTGAGCCTGATCATTAATTTCAAAAGGATTTTCACCCTTAAGTAGAAGATTGAAAACAAACACATTGATATTTCATAATTTCAGAGAATAAAAGGGGCAGCCACTAAGAAATGCTACATTTTATACAGCTTTTTAATAGTTGGTTTTTTGCAAGGAAATCAAAACACATGGGATTTAAAATTAGCAACAGCACATCTTTATGCACATGGGAAACTGAGATCCCAATAAACTCTTTCAATTAAAGTGGAAATGGCACTGAGTAAAAGCCAAATATGCTAAACACAGATTTCACTTCAACACTCAGGAATTAGAATTACATGCTTAAGTTTCAACATGTTTTCATCAAGAACTACAGCTGCTTCCTTTCTCTCCCCAGTTAAAACCAAGTTAGAACAGAAGAGTTTTGTTCTGCTTTTCCTTATTTACAGTCTTCATGCACTCTGAATAATTCTACGAAAAAGGCACACTCATCAAAAAATGAAAAAGAAATCTTACATTGGCTAGCCTCAAATTCATTCCATTGTCAACCTAGTGAAGTTATCAGTTTTCTCAGTACTTTAAACCACTGGTGTTCTGGGTTCATATTTTCTCCATTTCATACAATTGTTCAGAACAACATACCTCAGCCTTCCCCTGCTCATACACTTAAAAACTGTGAATAATCAAGGAACAATAACAACATGAACTACTGGGAGTTTCTTGGCTAAAGCTCATTTCATGTTCATACATCTGATAAGGTAAGCCTGATCTGAACATATGACACCAACCACCAACTGCACCAGGACTGGGATTTTAAAAGAATTAGTTAAAAGAAAGTACAAAAGAAAAATTGAATGCTAGCTAGGCCTCTTGTCCTTTTCTGCCCATTTTTCCCCCCATGTCAGTTCCATTTTTCAGGTAGAATCTTCAAGGTGGCTACTGAAAAATTAGAGAACTATAAAAATGTTCAGCAAATGCCACTTAACAAAAACTTGCTTTCAAGATTATTCTAAAAATCAAGAGAAATTTTAAATTCAGATTCAGATTTAACCCAGAAAAAGCAGAATTGAGACCACGTCATAACAAAGATTTCCCACTCTGCTGGAAGACTGCAGGTCCTGAACACATGAGAGTTCTGCTCCATCACATGCTGTATAAGAAAACGGATCTACTTCAGTCTGCAGCTCATTATACACTGATTAAGGATGAAAGGCATAACCAGGAGCCAGATACATCTCATTGAGCAGGTCCTGGTGAGAGTGTATTCAGTTCAGTCCACCACAGAAAATACCAGTGCTAGCCATTCTGAAAACATCAGTGGTCTCCTTGAAGACAATCTTGCAAGTTTTACTTTCCTCAGTTTTTGAGCTGATGAATGGCAAATTTCCATTCTCCCTTTTACCGGTTTCCACTAGGGGGCTGTATTGGACAACGTATACCAGGCACAAGGATCTGGGAAGAGGCGACTGGAAATACCAGCAGATATTCCAGGCTCTGGTATCTGGCCATTTGCAACCTTTCCTTAACAGATATACAACAGCTGTCTGAAACTGATTCACAAACCCATCCATACATAACTTTTCAGGATATGACTAATTTGACATTTTAAATCACCATTAACTTGGGCACTGGCTCATACCTTGCCATATTTCCCAAAGACAGTATTGCTTTGCCTGAAAGTCTTATTGTTATGGCACAGGCAGAACAATTATTACCTATTAAAGGTAATAAAGAAAGAGCTCACAACAGTATTAGAGTCACTTAGCAAAGTGGCCCAGGATAAAAAAACCCCTCCATTTTGCTAAAATGAATTCACCTGTTTCTCAGGTGCCTACACCAATATATATCTACAACAGAGGCTACCCATGCCAAATTCTCTGATCTCATCAACTATTGTTGTAACCTTTTGTTTTTGTCATGAACCCTAAAAATTCTACAGAACAAAAAAGTAATTGAGTAGTGTGCACACCACACTTCAGTACAAACCCACACACTGGAGCTTTTGCTTCTAAATATAAAGACAGAGTCATTTGTTCTTTGTGCTCTGCAGTTAACATTACATATAGAGTTGAAGACACTGCTGATGTTTGCCTAAAGTCTGTTTTTTGTTTCGTTTTTTTTTTTTATTAGAGCATGCAATTAAAAATTGCCTAGATACAAGTTTTAAATGAGAACCAAAGCTGGTGAATCTGAAGGTGGCAATTTTTGTTGCAAATTAATTTATCTGAGACAATGATTTTAGTGGTAAAATACATTAAAAGTATATTCAATCTGTGAGCTATCTAAAAGACAGAGCACTGAGAAACATGGAGAAAATGGCAATTATTTTCTTTCCATTCTTACCTTCACATACAGCTCATATCGTGCCTTGACAATAGGATTATTCAAGATGCTGGTGGCAGTAAGAACACTCTCCCTTTTTATTTGTTCTCTGTAGGCCTAGGAAACAAATTTGACAGTGTATAATTATCATGTTCCTATTATAGCTGTCACATGAATTTGAATTCATGGTCAGTTTCTGTAAATAAAATAATGAACATACTACAGCATGAACTGCTTGCTCCTAGGACTTGAGTCCAAACCACACAAACCTAATCAATTAGGTTTAGTAGTGTTTACAGCTTGTTGCTTTAGCTTGATCAAAACATGCATCATGTTTATATAACAGACTACAACCAATTACATGTTCTCATCTACAGACAACATGCAGGCTTCTCCATCACAGCCTAATGTATTTTTGAAGATGATCCCGCTCATTTTCAGGGTTCCTTCCAACTCAGAACATTCTACAACATTCCACAATCACAGAAGCTCTATATATAAAGAAAACATAACTTTGGCAGTCTTCCTTACTATCATACTCATGCTACTCCTTCAACCCTTCTATCAGTCCTAAAGTTTATCATTATGAATTTTAACAGGGACAAATAGAACATGACTGCTAAATCTAAACTGCTCTCAGTTGTCTTCAAATAAAAAAGATAATCACCAAGAAAAGAGACAGTATCTTTATCTTGCTAGAAACACACGTTTTGTTTTTCCATCTGAAAAACAAAATGTTTCCAATACTTAAACTCTCTAAAACAAATTCTCATCAAAACAAGTTGTCATTTTTAGTAACCTTCTCATTATTTTCTATTGGCAGCTATTAAGCACACCAATATTGCATTAGCTGGGGTGATTAAGTGCTGGCTATTTGCAGAGATGCTAAACTTACAAAGTGCAGTAAGGACATTACAGCTTTCTAGAGAACAAGCCACATCAACAAGAACTTAGAAATTACTTGCACCAAGAACTGTAAAACTTTTCACCTACTAATAGATTGTGCTAGCCCTTTTTTGAAATAAATGTTGTATCTTACTTGTTTTCCTTTTGTGTGATCAGGAGACTTTAAGTGTTGCTGAACAGAACTGTGCAATGCAGGAACATAGACACTGCAAGCACTGCAGTGAACAGTCTCAACTTTCATCATATGGTCATCAGCTGTAACCCCTGCCAAAGAAGATGCAATAAATCATTAACACAAAATGTGTTGCTTTAGGCAACTGGAAAAGCAGCTTGTTTGTTTTTTTTATACAAAAATTAAGAGCTCTCAGTTGTTAAACATGTCAAACTGAACCACTGAGGAATATTCACCTAAATTCAGGCATCAAAATTAGGCTTCCTGAGGGCAATATTGGAAGAGGAAGTTTTTCACTTCAATACTCCAACTTCACCTCTTCAAAGACTATACATGAGACACAGGCAAAGTACAAAAATGGCATCTATTTTCAATCAACAATAACCAGTATCCTTAAAAATACACATTTGATACAGCAAACAAAGCTTGACTGAAGTAACTGCACTTACTTTACCCCTTATAAAAATTAATTTACTTCCTTGCCCTTCCTCACAATCAGGAAGAAGCATGTGAATCCAACTCGTCTTGCAGTTTTAAATACAAGTTTGGTAATAGAACATTCTCATCACAAAGGAAAACAGGCCCTCCAGTACTAAGGAAAGTATAAAAGAACATTCAGGATTGTTAAGATGTTGCCTATATCCAATTTTAAGTAGCTTTTAGTATTTAAGTTGAAATTAAGGTAATACTGAAATAGAGTTATTACCTAAAATAAAGGTACTCAAAGATGTCTCCTCTCGTTGTAGCCCATATTCTGCAATCCCTCAAGCAAAGAACGGGAGGATATAACACAGCAAGGCAGGGACACATGAAATGCTCCAGAAAACTGCCCCAGGGGGCAGCCAAGGGGAAAAAAATTCCAGGCCAAGATGCATCTTGGGTAATAATAAAATGCTCAAACTCCTCCTGTCGTCACTGTCCCTCCAAACCACAGCAACTCTCCTACTGACACTTTTCCAAATCCTTGTCATCCTATTTGACCATTACCACCTTACAGCTTTATTACACTCTCATTCACTCTGCTGCATCCACCTCTTGTAACTCCTCATGCCTTACACTGAATGAGACTGTAGCAAAGCCCATGGAATGGTCTGTCAAGTACCTAGCACCATGTTCTCACCTTCTGACAAGGCTACCTGCAAAGCAAACAAGGTTTGCTGTCCCCTGCTGTGCTTACATTCCACATTATATCAGAAACAAAGCAAGGAATCTCAACCAAGTAAAAACTAACTGGTGAAAACTAACTGTTTTTATCCATTGCATCAAATTTAAAGAAGAGTGAAAGGAGAAAAAGACCAGCAGAGCTCCACATTACTCACCTTCCATTATATCTTTTTCAGCAGCTTGGGAATTTTCTGTTTGGTTACTTGTCTGCTGCTTACGCATTGCTGTCTTCTTGAATTTATTCACCATACACTCCTAAAAAGGGAAAAAAACTGTGAATACCTATGTTGTACAGTTGATTACATTCCAATATTAACCAGATTTTTCCAATTAAATATAGTTCATAGTTATTACTTCTTAAGGCACAACTCTCAACTGTAAATTAACAGCATTTTAGAGACTTTCAATCTGCTTCATTTCCTTGAAATTTTAGTAGTATGTGCTGCACCAGAAGTCATCTGCAAATGGATTAATGGCAAGTTAAGCACATTTTGAAAATAAATGGTAAATTTTAACTATATTCTCATGTAAAAGTATTATTCAGATCAAAACCAGTTGTCTTACATGAAGAAATTCCATCACTACTTTGTCAAATTTAGTTTGTTTCTGGATATGATCCAGTGTCTCCTGGTGAGCTGCACTCTCCAGATGCGACTCAATTTCTTTTTCTTCAAACGTTCGGAACTTGCAAAATGAACAAGTAAATGCCATTCTGTCAAGAGAAATATGTTAAATATTACTATTAAAACTCCTCAAAAGTATGACTTGACAAACCCTATTAGAAAGGGAACAGAAAAAGCATTCTTTGAAGAAGCCTAAGTGAAAAAAAAATGAAAAAAAACCAACCTAATTTTTTTCTATTACAAAGGATAAGTGCTACAAGAATCAAATATAGATCAGGTCAGTGTCAGAGTACAAATTATCTATTCAGGAGACAAAAACTGTTGAAATCAGAAGCCAGGCATTTAAAAGCCACAATATTCCATAAGTTCATCTATTGCAGCTCTCTACTTCCTGTCACCTTTTGTAGTACATCTCAAAGGCACAGAATCCTACTCCAGCCAGACCATGAATTCCTAATTATAAAGTAATCAAAAGAATTCATTTAAAGCTCATTTTCTATACAAAAGCTATATAATCTTCACAAGGAAATATAAATCTCCTCAGTACAATGAGGAAAAGTCACTAATCACTAGCCAGGATCATATACTGCACTGACACTGAACAGTTTGTACAGTGCAGCCACTGGGAAAAACTAAGAAAGTTACAAACCTATGTACTTATTTTTGCTACAGAACAGTTGGCCACAGTCAACATGAATATAATACTTCAAAACTAATCCGTTCTAATCTGCTTCTCAAGTGTCCACTGATGCACTTGTGAGGGAGAAGGGGTTAGTAAATTGTGGATTTTCTGATACAACAGTGGTCCAATGAAATACCCAGACTTATAAGCCACTGAATTTGGGTGCCAGGTTTTAGCTTGAGGTTGCTTTTTTTTTTTTCTTTATTTGGGTTAGCTTCTTGCTTTTACTGGGGAGCAGGGGAAGTTGAGGGTGTAGAAGGAAGTGGGTTATTTCCCTCATTTCTTTCTTGCCTTTTATTTTCCTAAAATCAGTCCAAAGGAATAAAATGTTTTTAGAGAGGCATTAAGGACAAGAAAAACACTGTACACAACACAGAAGTTACAGCACAAACCTGTATCCATCACCATATTTTTCACTGTTTTTTTCTCTTCTACGTCTTTGCTTTTCTCTTCTGGCCTCAATCCGCCGTTTTTCTTCTTCCTCACTTTTAACTTCTCCTTTGCCATCTTAACACACAATTAAAGGATTAAAAACCAAATCCAAAACAAACAAACAACAGCAGAAGTACCTGTGTTCCCTGTCTCCTCCACAAACACTTCAAAATGCAGAGGAAGAATCTGTACCCACATTGTTCAATGGTTTTCTTAAATATTCTGAAAGTTTTGCTTTGTTTTCCTCCTCTAGAGACAACCAGTTTAGACATTTGTTTTCAACTCTGCAGCTAAGGGTTTACTCTAGCTTACAGTCATAAAAGAAACTCAGTTAAAGTAACTCCTTGTACCTAGTTATTAAAGGCCTCTTCAAGTAAGTGACCAGAAAAAGGTAACTGGAAATGCATGGGGAAAAAACACATTGTTTGAAATACTCTCCCACGTTTTTAGAGCACCACTGCTATAATCCCCTCACATAAAAGGAAACTATCTAAATAAAGGCTGTCTCTTCTACTGAGAAGGCAGTTCCCAAAATCAAAGGCAAAGGTTCACATAAAGGAGACAGTGTTGCTTCAAGGTATGGTACCCAAACTGAAACTCAACAACTTTATTATTTTTCCCCACTAGACTTCACTTGGTTTCATAGAAAAGTATTCCAAAGATTTTCAGCCAAAGAAATAAACCAGTTAATGGGGGCAGGGAAGGGAGGAGAGACAAGGACAGACAGATTCACCACACAATAAAAAAAATTCAACCAAACATTCAGAGAAAAACTTGATTAAATTATCACCTGGCATGTAAGTAGAAGTGTGAATGAATAAATGTATAGAATTGATTTCTACAACATTTAAGGCTTCAAAGGACACTGACTTTTTGCATAAGTGCACTTATGTTTGTCTTTCCTATGTCTGCTTTAGTAGGCTATGGACAAAGGGAAACAATCAGAATATTATTCAGTGGGTAGTTTTAGATCAGAAAAAAAGAGGATGACTTTGTCTTCTTTTACAGTTCAACCTTAGAAGAGAGGTCATTCTCCAGGAAATCCCTCTCCATCCAAACAGCAACAGAAAGGAACATACAACAGCATCATGCACAAACATCAAGACTGCAAAACACTCTGTGATTGAGAAGGGTCACTGAATACTGAAAACATCTTCATGACTACTAGCTCCTGGTTATCCCAGGGTTTATCATTTTGTAGCAGAGTTTCAAAATTTACTGTGATCCAGAGAGGAGAAAAACTCCTGTCCATGAGACTACTTTTCTTTAAAAAAAAAATCAAACTGAAAACAAAGAATCACCTACCTACCCACAGAGGCAAATCCCACACTGATCTCAGGATTTAAATTTCATTTAGTGCATTACCATCAACCCTGGAAATATGCAAAGGATCACTTGTTTTACTGTTGTAAAAATCATTTGGTATGATATCCTGTGGTGTGACATGGCTTCTATTTTGACCCTCAAGCCCACAAACGGAAGTGCCTGTCCTGAGAGAAGCTGGGGAATAGAGACCTGAACCTATGTATAAACTAAGAACTCCCTCCTTCCTTCAGTGCACTTATGCAAACTTTTAAAACAAAAATAAACAGACACAATTTAAAAATAAACTCAGATATTGACTACTACTTCAAGAAAAGAAACACTCATTTGGCTGCAAATTTTCAGCCCTCCTTGCCATCAAATGAGACTATGCCATATGCAGTGGGGCAGCATACAAGGGATGGGGGACTAAAAGTAATTTCAGCCTTATGATTGGATTTTTTTTTCTATGTGTCTAGAATCACTACAGTTAATACACACTTGAACTGACTTTAAGTAAACTAATAACAAACTTGTTTCATTAAGACTGTACATGAAACAGACCCCACATTCCTAACAGCAGCTCTCCAAGGTAACTGAATCTCCTTTATTAAAAGTGACTCACCTAGCGTTTAAGGGTGAGGTTGATCAGCTAGTGGGATAAATAATAGGATATGGGTGAGGAACCAGTGGGATTAACAACATTCAAGCAATGGAATGGTAGCAAGTATGGAAGACCACAATTTTTTTTCACAAAAATTAAAAAAAAAGGCAAACAACAACATATTGAAATGATAAAGAGCAGAGACACAGTAAGCATGAAAAAACCAACCAATAGATGGATGTTACAGACAACCATACTTCCACAGCCTGGATTTTTTAACTCTTTAAACAAAAAACAGGCAGCCATGCTACCAAGTAACTACTAGAGGCCATAAATACAGGCTTACAAAATGTATTCTCTCAAAGTAGAATACCCGACAAAGCAAACTGACTTACCTCCAAAAGTCTGATATCCAAGATCATAAGCATCTCTTGTAAAGTCTTCATATATAACAACTGCACCACTTGTATCAACTTCAATTTCCTAATAAAGTCAAATCCATAAATTAAAAAAGCCATTCTAAATCCAGAAATGTAGCATTAATTACTTTATTTCCAATGATCTGTTACTTGCTATTTTTTAAACATGACAATGAAAGAAAGTGAATTGAGAAGCTTGTTGAACTCAGTGTACAAACACTTCGAGCTCTGCATTTCTCCATAATGCCTTGAAGCCTTAGTGAATTATTTGCACAATCAAAATTGTTTTCTATATAAATATTTTGACTTCCAATCCAGACTTCGACTTACTTGAGACAACATTAAACCAGTATGTATATATAAATGCATGCTTAGCTTACCAGTAACATTCTTACATAGTGTTGCAACCCATCTGTCCGAAGGAAGGGACTAACCTTCCTACCCTATCAGAGCACACTTTTTAATACTGACACTTTCTTATTCACCCCCTCTCCTTGATGTGTCTAGGTCTTAGGCCTTCCTCCTCACTTCTGTTTAGTGATCTCCTCTGTACCCACCCAAGCAGGTCACAGCTGCACGAGCTCAAGATCATCAGAGCTCTCTCCTACATTACAAGCACAGGTAGGGTCTACAAATACACCTAAAATTCACTTTCCAGGCCATCTGCACAAGCTGTATCTTTCATCTTAAGGTATACTATGCAAACTTCTCAAATAATCAAAACATTTCCAGTTCTGGGAGTCTTTACCTCTACAGCAGAATCCTGGTAAGATGTCTTCATGTCTATTAACATAAAATGAGAAACAATGCAAAAGTGCTGTCACTGACAATTCATTTTAAGACAATAAGATACTTAGGAAAAAATCAGCTTGTTATGCAGGGAAGATTGTCGACATTTACAATTTATCAAAGTTTAGTAATACTATTAAATGCAAAATCAGTTATCCTTAGAAATGTAAAATAAACACTTTTAGGAGCAATCACCTATATCTAACTCCAAAACAAGCAGAAAGGGCAATGTCATTTTGAGATATATTTTCATTCATACAATACATACCAACTACATCAAAGTTTCAGTTAGCAGTCACCCACTTTTTAGTTTTCAACTACATGATACTGTCCAGGTCTTTCTGTTCAAGTTTCTGAAACTGTATGAAACTATTCAATTGGTTTTCTTCCCTCTAATCTCACAGCCACAGGACAGGCACTATCTATTCCACTTCCTAAAGTAACACCAATATGTATTGGTCTTTGGATTGTGGAAATCAGTGAGGGGGATGAGATAAATTAGAAGCATTCTGCCTGATCACAGCTTAAAAAGGAGAATGTACAAAAGAAGTGAAAACTCGGATGTGCATTTTAGAGACCCTTTCCCTCACAAGCAAGCTGGCAAGACCACCAATAAAGTTCCCTGTACAAAAGGCAGAGGAGGGTACTCTATACAGCCAGTCCCTCGAATTTGGACAGAACTCTTGATGCTACAGTTAAGGGAACAGTTTTGTAATACACAGTAATGTATGTAACCAGAACAACTAAACCAAAACCAGAATTTATGTCTCAACATCTCTGTCAAATCCGTGCATTTGCCTTGCAAGCTATGAACTAGGGTGACTTTAAACAATTTTCACAGGTGATTTGAAATAAAACTCCATAAAACACTGCAGATCAAAATTACTAGGAAATCACAAGCATAAAAACTAAAATCTGACTGCTGAACACACTGTTCACAATATATAATACTCAAGTTTACTTTCCTTGAAAGCAAGTAATTTATTAAAAGCTCACTAGTAACTTTTTTCTCCACCTTTGACTGCAATACAAAAATCGAATATTATAGCTGTAGAATATCTTTATGGAAGAAAC
This sequence comes from Catharus ustulatus, assembly GCF_009819885.2. NCBI lineage: Eukaryota > Metazoa > Chordata > Aves > Passeriformes > Turdidae > Catharus > Catharus ustulatus. The sequence continues at coordinate 16,990,014 of NC_046229.1, read as the reverse complement.
CAAGCATCACTAATACATTTACAGTTTTTGTATTTATACTTTATCTCATTTAGAGTTCTACTTGTCATTACAGCATTTCATTTACAAGTGGGAGCAATCTCTGCCATTTTTGCAGTTTCCCTCCTCTTCACCCATGCCTTATAGCTTTATTTTAACTGATGCACTACTTTTTACACCCAAAGAATTTGGACAGCAGGGTCCAGGTTCATGCAAGAGCACATTTTAGTATTTGTCAGGCATTGTCTCTTCAGACAACCTGAGCTCTGACATTATTTTTAGTGGTGAAAATTTGCCTCCAGGAAGTATCATGATGAAGTCTCGATGAGATAGTCTTCAACGGTACATATCTGAACACATCAAAATATTAAATATCATTTAACAAATTAACTTTGCAGTAGGAATGTTAGACATGTAAATTCCTAAAATCCATTGTGGACTACTTCAAAGGTAGAAAATGAAGAATTAAAAAACAGCACATACAGCCCTCTTTCTAAATATTAAAATGAAGTAATATCTAATGAATGAAGAAAGCATAATTAACTTAAAAATTTTGACACTTGCTACTTACTCGGTGATTTTTTCTGGCTCAGCTTCAAAACAGGCTTTGTCATTTTGGGTTTCTTGATAAATGTCCCACCAGGTTTGTTATACGGCTGTGGTATCATTTTTCTTTTTATTCCTCTTGCAGCAACTGCTGCAGGACTGGGTTTGTTATGATAGTCAACGACAATTCCAGGTCTGTGCATTCCGCCAAAGTCTCCCATATGCTGAAAATTTGTGAAATCAAGAGGAAGGTATTAGTATATGAAAGCAATGTCATTAAAACAACTACTTGGTACAGTATGACTGTGACCTTAGCTAAAGTCTGTGTTCTAAGAGCAAAATGCAGGAGGAAACAAGCTCCTGGCCTGATGTTCATCTGTGCAATGGCTTTGTGGGTATTTATCCAGAAGAACAAATACTTAAGTGGGTTTCTGCTTATTCAGAACCATTGTCCAGGCAATGAACTTATCTACCATATCTCAGCCTAACATCTTGGCTCCTCTCTTCAGATTCTCTAGGCAATGAATTCCATCTCCCTCTGGGCAAAAAAGCAGTTTAACTCAGTTTTCAACACTAAAAAAAAAAATTTAAACAAATTTAAAGAAAAAAGCCACCTTGCATTTCATCTTACACAGAAAGACATAGTAGTGATCTGAAAACTGAGTAAAGAAGGCTGCCCCATGTAGAATACTGATTAATTGAAGGAAGCCCTTTCTTTCTTTTATTTATCTTTCCACTGAATTCAATAAAATCAGAATTTTTATGTTGGGCCTGGACAGAGTGATACAAAAACAATGCAGCAATAGGAATGAAAATTCCATTGAAAGACTAAATCTTTGCACTATTTCTGAAATTATGTACAGTCATCTGTGGGCACTTGTATATGACAGCTACCTCTCTGAAGAAATTGAATAAATGAGTAATCTGAAGAGGGGAATTTAGGTAGCTGGACTATTTTCAAAAGTGCTAACATACTTCTTAATATTAACTTAATTACTTGATTAATAAAGGGCAGAAGAGAGCCCACAGACTGGATGAGTGACTTGGATAAGCAGAAATATGTCTTTCCATGAGAAGAGAATTAATATTACACTGTCAAAAAAACATAAGAGTAATTCCAAAACACTTATGAAAAGTATGACTTTTTTAAAGCAGATTTTAAATAACAGAATGTACCAAAACAGGCACTTTCCATAATCAGAAGTCCATGCACAAGATCTCAGTGTTAATTTATTTAGTTGAGATAGCTATAGGCTGCCCAGCATGTAGATTTACACCAGATACAAATTTCACATGAAGTACACACTCGAAAATTTCAAGTTTGTTTTTTTTTTAAACAGACAATCTACCTATTAAAGGTGCAATGCATTTTACATATGGTAAGTAGTCTAGCCTTTACATTCTCCTTTATTACATAAAAGACTAAAAGGATACATTTCAAAAGCAAATTAAAAAATAACTCAGCTGGAACTCTGCATAAAGCTTTCAGATCTAAATGAGTTCTGAAAGGATGACATAAAGGCTTAAGAACATAACATTTTCAGCTTCACAAGCAGAGAAATGAAGATTAGAATCTTTTTCTCATACCATGCTACATGCTAGCTAACAGCCATGTGCAAATCTGAGCTAAAAGTTGAATATGGCAACTACAATATTCAGGAATGCTGCAAAGTAGACTTTGTGGAAGAAAATCACCACATAAGTTAAGCATATAAAAGACCCAGTTAAAAATAATCTTCCTCTACACTTCAAGCTACAAGCTGTATAGTTTAAAATTAAAGAATCACTTCCCAGAGAAATACAGCACGCTCAAGAATTTTAAAAGGTAAGTTACACCTAGAGGCACAGGCAGAAAGGTGTTCACTGAATATTTCGTGCTTAAAAAAATATCAAAACTGATATAAAACCAAGACAAAGGGACACCATCAACCTAAAGTTAGTACTTCTATCAGCTTAGGGGTTTTTTTAATTCTCTTCTGCTGTATTTTTGTCCCTTAGCTCACTTAACATCAAGCATTACTTCCTCAAACTGATTCACTATTTTGCATACAATCATGCTGCTTCTTGGACATACGCTTTTTATATCCTATACTGGAAAGGAATCCACTGAGAAGCACTTAGAAGTTAAGTCTTCAAAATGAATAGAAGTAAGAGGACTAGGTACACTGTGTGGAAATTGATTTCAGTTCTGTGAAAGGACCTGATTTCAAGTTGATGATGCCCCTTTAACCATGCTTTAGTTCTGAGAAAGAATCACTGTAACTGCTAACTACTCACCTTTGCCATTTTCTCCCCATCACCCTTCCAGTAAACAAGTCAGAGTAAGAATTAAGTTTAAAAGAAGACTTGATGTTTGATAAAACATGTACTCAACATATTAAAGGATTAACTAAACTTTTCCCTTTACACGAACCAAAAACTGCTCTAGCATTCACAACCTGGGTTTCACTTTTTGCTTATACATTGCACCTTTAACCTACGCAAAACTTCAAAAAACTTTGAATTCAACTTTTACAATGTTCAAAAATTTCCCCACCAGCAGCAGAGATGCTAGTGTTTACAAGGAAAAATGAAAGTCCTTTTAATCCCTTTTAGACCAAACCTACTACTTTTATCTTCACCTTTCAAACAAAAGGAGAGATTTACGAACCTTATCAACTAGTCTATTACTCATTACTTTCAGCAGAAAGAGGGACTGGGTTCTACTTGAAGACAGCTTCAAAAGGATAAACAACATTGTCAACCATGATAGTTTGCTTGGACAAAACCCGCACACTGTACTGAACAGTGCATTCATTTTAAAGCAGTGGTCTTGAAAGGGTTTAAAAGAGTGTCTAGTGAAAAGAATCTGAAAAGATTCTGTACTTACTCCTCGGCCTCGGCCTCTGCCTGTTGATGGTCCTCCAAAAGCATCATAGTTTCTGCTTCCAAATCCACTTTCAGGATAAGCAGGCGTTCCTCTCCCCCGAGAGCCTACAGGTGCAGGCTTCATATGGGGTGAAGAAAAACTGCTGTAGGAAGAGTAACTCTCTCTTCCTCTGTCCTCCATAAACCCAGGCCTCAATTTTGAACGGGAGTAAGGTGCTTCCCAGCTAGACCCGCCCTGGTTTCTACCTCCGAAAGAGTCAAGGCTATTCCGGTAGGAGTTGTCAAATCGACCACCATAACTACCTCCGAAGCGGCTTTGTTCGGGTTCATTATAACCATAGCCAGATCTGTACAGATCTCGCCCACCCAGAGAAGACCCGGAGTCGTAAGACTCATAAGGTCCAAACCTGGAAAAGTTGCACAGTGAGGAGAAAAAAAAGTAAGCTTACTAATGTTATACATTTCAAAAGACAAGTTATCAGTTGACATTTATCAACTAAAATCAATTTATTACTATACTGATCTGTACAGTTGTGTTATTGTTTAATCTTGATTAGGGCTGGGCAATTCACACTATGACCAGATAGAAAGCTATCTGAGCCATTTTTGCTACACACAATTCTAAAGTTCAGTATGCCTGAACTTTGTTTACTTAAATTTTCAGCAACATTTATTTACTAAGACATTATTGGAGCCCAGCCCTAGTCTCACAAAAATAATCACCTGCAGACATTCAAAACCTAGTCAAACTCCCCTTTCTTCAAAATCATACCCTCACAGTCTAACAGTTAAACAGCAGTTTAGAGGCGGCTTAGTTCTGAGCTGAGGGGAAAAAAAATTTTGGTTTTTTTAGTGGTACAGTTGTGACTTCCAAACACCCCACAGCTCTCATTTTAAATGAAAAATACACATGCTCTTCTGTTCACATTTGTTCTTTTTGGATTTTTTTTTCCCTGTAAAATTCAGTCTCACAATCAAAAAAGTTCATGGTCTTCAGTGTATCCAGTTTTCACTTGCAGACCATTAGGTCTAGCAACTCAAGATTTTGAAGGTCTCCCCAATGCATGCACAGTGGACACAAAAAGAGTCCTTGGAATTTCAGAGTAAAGCAACAAGGAGTTAATAAAATCTTCAGCTATTTACCAAGAGTTTGCTTCACCTAGGACATGGGCAGTGTCAGACTAGAAATCAGTATCTGTAACTACTTGGAAGGGAAACACATTAGTGTCCCTGCAGGGTTATAACAAGGTGACTGAGCAGCTGGGAAAGACAATCCCTTAACTGATACAGTACAACCTACAAGAGACTCAACTTACTAACTATCTACAGTAAACTGAATGCCTTCATTTTAAAATGTGTTCACGTCAGAAGACTCAAAGATACACAGAAAACGACACTAGAAAAAGTCCATGCATAATATCAGGTTACATAGCAAGAGACATTTTGGCGTTCAGTTGGTCATTCAACCTCCATCATATGCAGATTACTATATGGTAGGTACAGCTCATTCCTGAATCTCTGCTCAGACTTATAAATCAATATAAATGTTCATTATTAAACAAGTTACGCTTAACTAAAATGCTTAATAGAACCGAGCAGCAAGGCACAACACTTCTCAAGCCTCCCTGTTTAGTATTGTCCTTCCCCAGTGGCACCACAATGACTACAGACAGGAACCACACAGTAATCTGGCAACAGCCAGGCAAAAATTCAAGGGCGCACACAAGAAAACCATCAGATTATCTAAGTTTTCTTCACGTTTTATCTCCTCCAAGATAGAATCACTACTCTTGAAAAGCATGCTTCTTTGAATACAATATTAAGATCTAAATCAAATCAGCTGCTCCCTATTGTTGTTAACTGAAAGAGCAAACAGCACCCTAGCATTAAATACACAACTTTAAGACCACTGCATCAGAATTTTTAGTTTTAGACTAATCCATCTTACAAAGCAGCCCAGAACATGCACACAATTTCAAGTGTAATCAGTACCTTCCAATGAAATAATCTGGACATGACTTTCAGATTCAATACCAAGATCACTTGAGCACTGCACATTCAAACCAAAGAACACATACCCTAAATGTTCCTTGAAAACGGAATGTTGATAGATTCAGTCTAAGATACTAAACCAATTAGGTCTAGTCTGCTAGGTCAGAAATGGTGTGTCAGGCCAATCAGTTACAAATTGCTAGACAATACTGAAAAACAAAAATGTTGCTATTTCCATTCAGACGCACTGTTTCGCGGTCAAACTTTTCCACAAAAATGCTGATTATTACAAGAATCTAGCACTTACAGTTTAGTATTTGCCAGTATTTATCAAACATGAAGACTCAGAACGAAAGTATTCATACAAAATCATAACAACATGCCTCAGGAACACTTAAGTTAGAAGAATGACTTAAACTTAAATTGGATTTGATCAATTCTTGGGACAACTGAAGGATTATTTTACCTGTTACCACCACCACCACCTCCTCCGCCTCCACCTCCATGACTCTCCATCCCATAGGATTGGTTAAGGTAAGAGTCCATGGATCGTGGGCCACCATAGCCTCCATGCCCATAATCCCGGTCCATGTCTAAAAAGAGAGCAGAAAAATGTTTATAAAGAAAGCAAGTGAGAATTCTTACTAAGTAATCTAGTTTAAATCCTTAAGTAAAAGGTTTACTCTTTGCCACAGTGCTTACAATCAAAATACAAAATTGATAGTTGCAAAGCAATTTTGACACTGCTTAGAGAAGCCATGTGTCTGAGCACCTCTTGACTGGAATCAAGTTCCTAATTTTTTTCCAGTAGTAGGTAACTCAGGATTTTTATTCCATCAGCTGGAATCATCATAAATTAAATTAAGATAATTAAATGAAGATACCTGACGTAGAATATGTCTGAAGTTGTAGAGAATTAAGACCACTTCTAACCCTTCAATAATACAAAGAGCTCGCAGAAATCTGCTCTTTCTATGCAATGCCCCAAGAAACCTTCACTCACACTGAGAGACCCTGGGTCAAGGTTACAAGCTGTCATGCTGTAGTGCAGGTTCTGTATATAGGCTACAGTCAAACAAAAGAATTTTCTGCCATCTAGCACCAAAAAAAAAAAAAAAGATCCACCCAAATCAGCACTGAGCTGCAGCTCACTAACTGCGCTAAGATGCCGGCATTTCACAGCCAAACTGATGTCACTTCGTGACATCTTGGCACCTTGTAATGAAGTCTGACAAAAGAATAAACTTCCTCCTCAGCACCAGAAGGTCTATCTAAAAATTCTGGGCAAATAATCACTCAAATTCAAAGCACTAAGACAATGCAGCCAATTTGCATAACGAGTATGATCATACTGCAACATACACAATCCGCACTTCACTGGCACTCTGGAGACCAAAACTGCTTCCCAGTACCAACCAACACCAAGTTTTGGGTAATACTAAGAAAACCTGGCAAGTCAAGATTGACAGAAAAAGTAACACAGAGAAGGAATACACAATGAACACAGGAAGGATAAAAATAAAACCAAGTAGCTGTTTACTCTAACAAGAGAGTATTTTATACATTTCAGTATCTCCGCATGTAGACCACTGACTTTTCCAGGACAATTAGTTCCCTTGAAATCATAAGAAGATATGCCATTTAAAGAAATACAGTAACTCTGTGTCCATATCACTTCATGAAAATAACTGCAGTACTGAAAATACACATATAAATCACATCCCATTTGTACCTAGTTCTTGTTAGCACCAAGTTATTGTAATTTACTTTACTGTATCTGTCAACAAGAAAAATTCTGCAAATGACATTAAACTGACTGTATCATTTTTACACAGATATTCTTAGCATGCCTGAACAGAGACTTCAACACTTAAAGACCTATTGCTGATTTTTATTCCAATGATCTTAGGTACTTTCTAAAAAATTAAAGATTATACCTCTGGGAAAAGAAAAAAACTTTGAACATAGAAGTCACACCGTATCTTTTCATATTCTGAACATACAACAAAGATTCAAAAACCAAAGCACAAAAAAACCTTTTCAAAAAATGAATAACATAGCACCACCCATCAAATTGCAAAGAGTTACAGCAAAAAGAAATGGATGAGGCTTCTAATAAAAGCATCTAATGTTCCTCTCTGTTTCTGAATGATCTGCCACCTAATGCAGTACATTACCTTCAAGACTGTATACATAAAGATGCAGATCAGTAAAAAGAGAAAATAAGTCAAGAAAATAAACTCAGTTTCACAGAAATTAAAATTGCCCACGAGATCATCTAATCCCAGATCCAGGTTGCTAGCTTTTTTAATACAGGATAGCTAATCAAAAGACATCGACATGTTGAAAACTGACATACTGACCTGAAAGCACCCAATAATTTATTTTAGTTACACCTGCTCCCTATTATCTACAGGCCCTAAGATGGCACAAAATCAATGAGGTCAAAAGAATGGAATCAAGTCATCCAGCAAGGAAGAACACAACATACTGTCAAGATGCCTGCCACTGCAATGCAATTCTACTCCAGCACAGGAACTAGGGACCAGTGTTAGGCATACATGCCAGCAGTTCAGTACTGGAAGAACAAAAACTTTCATGTGCAAAGAACTCTCCCCAAAAATAGTTTAAAAAGCATCGTTTTGAAATATATTTTAGTCTAAAATTTTTAGCATGAAAGCAAAAATACTTAATACCAAAAAACCTAAAATACTATTTACAATTAACTTCTGACATCCACACTTGCTCAACACTCCTTACTCAGTTAATGTTATATAACATCAGCAGCCCTGCTACAGAGCTATGCCAGTCCCTAAATCCTCAAATCCATGCCTTCAGCACATCATCATCTCCTCCCTAAGAGTGAACAACTTACCCATCCCTTTCCAGACTCACTACCCTGCACCTACCTACACTAGAATACACTCACATTTGAAAATGGTTAACACGGGATACAAAAGGTACAAAGACATGAAGAAGGATGATCACTCAAATGATTTATCCCAAGAAACTGGATGAAACAAATGTTATTTACCAATAACAAGCTAAAGAAGGACACAAGTCACACATCACAAAACTGACATACAAGTCCTGGAACTGAGCTACAAGTAGTAACTTACTAAAAACTAACAGGTATTTAAGACAGAAATTGGAGAAATCAACTGACAAGAAAATTCAAGGCATGACAAAACACAGACAACGGCTGGGAAAGTCCTTGAGCTGCAGACCAGTGAAGGCATATAAATATACCAAAGGTATATTTGTATATTTGTACTACTTGTTCCATGCCTCCAAACAGAGAGTGGCATACAGAATATTGGTGAGGTAGGACAGACACTTTTGACCTGATCTACTGAAGGTGACCTTATGCTCTCCTTCCAACTACTTCATTAACTGTTCCACACTGCTGAGCAGTTAGCCTGTCCTTCCAACCACTGCCTGGTTCAGTCACCAGCTGCAAACTTCACCAAAGATTTCTACATTTTATACTTCATGCCCAGAGCTTGACAAAGATTCTGCATTCAAATTAACAAGTACAGTATTTCTTCGGGTATTAAACTTTACTCTGAAAGTATATTCTCCAGACAGGCTTTATCCTAAAAAGGGAGGAAACATACAAGACAACAGTAAATATTCATTTAGGTAAATGAAAATAAAAAGGACTTTAGTGTAGTAACTGATTAATAACCACTGTCACCACCAGGGATAAAGAGAAATTGCCTGTCTGTGCAGACTAAGTGTGAAATTGTTTAACATGCTGAGAGAACACGTATCTAAGCACTAGAGAAAAAACACCAGAAACTGTATTCCACTGCCTCAAACTGAAAATTCTGGAGTAGTAGTTCATTTAAGTTTAAATAGTAACTGCTTATCAAAGAAATCTTCGAAGAAATACTGTATCTGGGTATCTATGAAAACTACAGAATTAAAAAGAAATTAAAAAACAATGGTCCACATTTGCTCTTAAAGCTTAAAAATGTGAGAGTGAATCTCAGATTAAGGCATTATCAAAGCATCTGAAACAAAGAATTTATTAACAGAATAAATCAGGTTTTTGCATCTACAGCTTCTTGCACAAATACCCTGTGGATAAATGAGCCACTGAACTTAAGTATGGAAACAGAAGAACTTGCAAAGAACTATCTGGTTTTTAATTTCTAGATCATACTTGTCTACTTGTATTAAAAAGAGGGGAAAAGAACTACATCAAAGGTGAAAAAAACTATATTACCTCTAAAATAAAAAAGAATGGGATACTAAAACACAAGTTTAATTTACAAATTAGAATGTTAAGGTACAGGTATTTCTTCAGATGAATTTTTTTAAAAAGCCATACTTGGTGTAAAGATCATTTAAAATAGCTGCAAAATAAATCTCAATAGCCAGTAAAGTCAAATTTTCAAAAGGAAAAGAACAACAAAGTAAACAAACTAAGTAAACAAAGTAGATAAGACTCAAAATCTCTTGATACAAAGAACTCAATTTAAAAGAAAAAGCTTTAGAGCAGAGAACATTGAAATCATATTCACAGCATAAAGACAAGAAATCATTTTAAACAGCGTGCTCCATGTGAAGCAGATGAAAAGGCTAAGAAAATGAGAAATGAGAAATACATTGCAAAATAAATGATAAATTAAAAGAGATAAATTTTGACTACCAGAACTTAAGGGTCTGTTGTGCAATAGGAAGCAGTATTTTTTCCAGGCACATTACATTTTCATAAGAGCATATCTAGTTGTTAGGATCACAACCTTGTCATTAGGCCATTTTCCCTTCCAGATTAAAAGGACAAGAGTTGCAGTAACTTAAATAATAACATGAATATTTAATCATATTTTTGCTAATAATACTACAATTTATTCTGAAGGGCATGTCAACTCTGGGCTCAAACTGAGCTGTCAGGAAGGGACAATGGTTCAATTACAGGAGTCATCAGACATACAACTAAAAGTGCTTCCCACTGGCCAAAAGTTTCCAACAGGAGGAAACTTGGCAAGAGCTCCAATGAAAACTAGGCAAAGATGAGAATTCCCAACATCTACTCTCTGTTGCCTGTCCTCTGAACCCCCCCAAAACAGCCTTCAGCCCCTGTACAGAAAGAATCTGGCCAAAACAATTTTTATGCATGCCTTGCTTACACATATACAATGTATAAACAGTCATGGTAAAAGTTTCAAGGTGCATATGTCATAATTAAACTTATTTAAATAATTACAAATAATAGCTTAATTAACACAATGAAAATTATTATTACAGAGGTACATGAAAGGAACACTCTAATTGTACAATACACATTTGATTAGTTACTTCTCCTACAATGAGCCTGGATTCACTTTAATATTTCTGTCATCAGATCTCAGAAAAGCAGGTTCTGCTTAACAATTACAGTGAATATTCCAGTAAGATACTTAAACTGCCACTTAAAATAATCTTTCATTCTAAAAATCAAATGGACATTTAATTAGGAATCAAAATGAAAGATGAAAACACAGGGCAATATCTTTATTTATTTACTATTTATTTATTAATTTTACTATGCAGAAAGATAACTGCAAAATAATATAATTGGAAACAAAAAGGTAAGACTCAAGAAATGCGTCACAAAAATTAATACATTGCAATTGAAGATGCATCTGTAATCCAATGTGTTATTTCCATATAACAGCCAGCAAAAGTGTCAAGAGATCCAACAGCAAGCATTTATTTGACAGGATGTGTAAACGAAGCTTGGATACAGTATCAGTAAAGTTTTTATATTAAGATCTTTTTAGTACTTGCCTGCATGCTGGCAAGAGATGTCAAAACATTTCTTGAGTCTTTTCTAAAATTATAACCTTAATCATCTTATGTGCACTCATTTTTGATTTAGCTACATGGTATTTTTGAAAGTGCAAAAACAAAAGGCAGCTTTTGGTGTTGACTTTAAATGTTTTTTCTATACTCCTTCCCAAACTGTTAGTTAAACTTTCTTTTTTTTTGGGGGGGGGGCGGGGGGGGAGGAGGAAGAGGTAAATAAAACCCAAGCAATTACATGCTCTGGTTTTTATAAAAAAGGAAAACATCCTTTATTTTCAACAGAAGTAGTAAGAATCAAATACAGTATTACAGTATTCTGTAAGAGTATACTGGCTTATGTAAAAAAAGCATCATCTTAAGAAGTCAGTATTTCCACCCCATCCCCCATCCCCACTCCTTTATCTCACAATTTTTCATTTGGAACGTGCGGGAGTTCACGTTGACATGCCCAAGATGAAAATCAAGTCTCACTCCCAGACAGTTATAACTCCTCCAGAAAACATGAGCACTCAAACCATGTCACGCACTTTTAAAAACCCGATTCCTTTTTTGTTTTTGTTAACACTGATTGTTCAGCCCCAACTCTTTTTACAGGTTAGACGTATTTATAGCTCATACCTGAGACTGACCCACTGGGCATGTTCACACCACAATGCATGGGGGTATCTGGGAACCTCCAATCTCTGTCTTCAGCTGGAGAGGATGGGTCAGTGAGAATGACTTAGTGCTTAGCAAGAGCTGGAGGGGAGAGACAGGGAGCCGCAACAAGAGGCGGCTCTCTCTCCTGTCGGATCTCCAGGCTCCTGACACGACCCCCTCACAGAGCTCGCCCCGAGCTCCCCCCGGCTCTGCCCGCGCCCCCCGCCCGCCGCCGCCCCCTCGCCCCCCGCTCGCCCCGCGCCCCCAGGGCGCCTCGCCCCGCGGAGCGCCGCCCCCGCCCGCGCCCCCCGCCCGCCCGCGCCGCCCCCAGGAGGGCCCTCCTCCCGCGCAGCCCTCCCGCCGCCGGCCGCCGCCGCAGCTCCCCCAGCCCGGCAGAGGCGGCGGGGGAGGAGGACGAGGACGTGGGTGAGGGGAGCTCCGTCCTGCTCGTAACAAAGCGGCCGCTGCCATTTTGAGACACGGCCGGGCCCCACAGCGGCAGCGGTGGCGGCGGCCGGGCCCTGCCCTTGCAGCGGGGGCGCGCCCTCACCTTCCCCGTAGTCCATGGCGGCGGCGGCGGGCGCTGCTGGCGGGAAGGTGGCGGCGGCTCCGGCGGCTCCCAATGGCGCCTTCCACCACAACGAGGCGAGGCGGGACCCGCGCGCTGCACGCACTGCCACGGCGGGCGGCGATTGGCTCGGCCTGTGCGTCACGTGACCGGGCCGGCCTGCAGGGAGCGCGGGCCCGGGCCCGCCGCGCAAAGCGCCGCGCACGGGGCCTGGCTCGGCTGGGTCACGAGGGAGGCCCCGCGGCGGCCATTTTGAGCCCTGGCAGACGCCATTTTGTGTTCTGGCGTCGGGCCTTGTCATGCTCGAAGTCGCTGCAGGACGAGGAATGGTTGGAAATCCACACCATTACTCTCCCACACACGCCCAGCGGGCTCTGGTGAAGTGGCTCAGAATACGCTTCCCTGAAGTCTGGCAGTGCCTGGCGGGGCTGAGCTCTGTTTGGCATCCCCGCAGCTGTACAGCCCTGTCCATGGACTCTGCCAGTTACAATGTGGGCTGCTGCTGTGTATGCAAATCAAGTGGCTTTGCGAAAGAAACCGTTTGTTTAAGAAATGCCATCTGTGATGTGCGCCTTTGATGGATCTAACACCACCAGGTTTCCTAAGGAAGAAATTCTTTTCCTGCATGGGTTATGAGACACTGGAACAGGTTGCCCAGAGCTGCGGGTGCCCAGTTTTGGTGACACCACCCCTGGGCAGTGTTCAAGGCCAGCTTGGATAAGGCCTTGAGCAACCTGGTCTAGTGGGTGGTGTTCCTATCCCTGGAGAGGGGGTGAGTGGGTAGGGTTGGGACTAGATGATCTTTAAGATCCTTTCCAGTCCCTTAGCATTCTATGATTCAGTGATTCTGTGATGTGTCAGTCCCCAGACAAAGTATTTTGTGTCTGTAACAGGCTACACTGAAACACTCAAAATGGCTGATATTAAACACAGATTTAATTTGAGGTTAGTTGTGAGGTAACATTGTGCTCCTCTATGCATCCAAAAGATTTGAAGAATCAGACTTCACCCAGACACATGATCGTGCAAAAAATCCTCAATTACCTGTGTGAAGATCACACGAGGAGTGTGCCACTCCTTACAGTTTCTTAATGTTTTATACAATCCTGAAAGAAACAAAAAAGGAGGGGGAAATAAGCCAAAAAAAAAGAAAAAATAAAAATATATGAGATGGTAATGAGCAGATCTGGCACAGAAAACCCGGGAAAATGTCTCTGCGGACAGGCTGTGGGTGAACTTTCAGGCTATGTAGGTGGGCAAAGCCGCTCTCTCCTGGCGTTTGATTTTTCCGGGGAATCAGGGTCTCCCTCAGCCCTGGGGTGGCAGTAACAGTTTCTCGCCATCCGCAGAGTAACAGAAGCTGCTTTGCAGCCAGCAGGATGTGGCTGGCCGAGGTGAGGAGCCCGAGGAGGTTGATGCGGAGCCGGCGCCCGGCCGGGCACAGTTCCGCGGGCCGGGCTCTGGAGGGCAGCAGAGGCGAGCGCATGAGCCCCGCGCCGGGAGCGCGCTGGCACCGCGGGCATCCATCCCCGCCCGGGGAGCCCTGCCCCGGCTCTGCCTCCTTCCCATCCGAGCGTACCACAGGCTTGGGCAGAGCCACGGCTCCAAGGTGCAAATACTCCTCACACAGCCCCGTCTGTGCCCTCTACACGTGCAGACCCGACAAAGTTTCTTGCACTGAACGTGAGATTCATACAGGAAACGTTTTCCTGAATGTCCGGGGCTGTACATCTCGTGCGTGCGGCACAGCAACCTCTTTTCTGCAGCCTTTTGTGCCGTGATGGTCCAGCCTGAACTGCAGACTTGTCCTTGTGAACAGATACATGGACCAGCATCCCGCTGCTCTAAAGCTCTGAAGGAAAGAAATCATGCAGAATAGTTAGATTTGTGATCAGTGCAGCTAATCGTTATTCAGAATTAACACAAAAATTCAGGAAACCTGATTCATCTAAATCAATGGCCCATAAGTCTGTCAAAGGTGAATGTTTTAGTGGTTTACCTGGCACAAAACCTATTGAGAGTCTCAACAACTGAAAGTCTCTGGTTGGCTATGCAACTGTATGAAAAATCACGCTATAAAAAGCCAGTGTCCATAAAGGAGACAGAGGAATCCCAGAAGGTCAAGGAGAAGAAACTGGATCGGGGGGAAGATCAAGACTACAGCAGGTATAACATAGAATTATTTTGATTCAATACAAACAGGTCAGCAAAAGCGTATTATTTTAGACTTAATTATGATCAATGGGCCACTGTTGGTTTCAGACTTTTTAAAACAAAGGCTCCTTCTTTCCTCCCTGCAGGGCTCCAAAAAGGAAAAAAATCTAAGCTAAGCAAAGTAAAACAAAATGGAGACATAAGAAGCGAAGAGGAACAGACCTGTATTGTACTTCATTTGTTCTCAATGATCAAAAACATGAATGTTTCAGTTCAGTGTAGAATCTCCCTGTGCAATCACATTCTGCTCTTGTATTCATGTTCTACCGATTCCTTGGGTTTGTTTTCTCAGGGCTTTTGGTTCGTTTTTTTGTTTGGTTTTTTTTTTTGTTTTTTTTTTTTAGATTCTTCAGAGCAGTACAGGGATAAGAGAACAAGAAGTGATTTTTTCTAAGAACAAACAGCAGCACGGTTACTGCGAAATACAGCTCTTCTGCAGTTCAGTACTGTGACTACCCACACCCTCTCCTCCTCTTCCCAAGTGCTGTGTTTTCCTCTGCCCTTTCTTTTAAAGAATTGTCTAAAACGTAAAGAAATTCTGTCAAACTACTATCAATTGCTGCTAAAAGTAGTTAGCAACCAGGTACCAACAATTGTGAAGGCCTAACACTAACACAGTTTAATTGCAGTGGAGTTGATTTACATCTCACTGAAAGTAAGGGAGAAGGTTTCTGGCCTTTGATGAAAGCTGTCTATTAACCCTGTTCAGAGCAGGTGTGACTGACATAATGTTTAGACCTGCAAGAGTACATCTCTAACAGTACCTCTATCCAGTGCCATTAAAGCAGTGTTCACAGCAGGGAGATATACATATACAGATATATATAGATATACAAAAATATTTAACATGGATGTCCACTGACACTTGAGATTTTCAGGAAGTAGCCTTTTTTGCATTTTAGGATGATGGGGAGTAGGGCAGGAACATGAAAATTACATTGATTCTTTCTAGAACATGAAATCTCATCCCCTTTGTTTCTTAGATATTAACATAGAAGCAGATCCTTCCATGCCAACTTCACAGAAGAACCATGGTAACCATCCAGAGCCACACTGATTTCAGGGCTCTTATGTCTGTCATCACAGCAAAAATCAGAGCCATAATATGGATTTCCAAAGCTCAAATATGCTCTCTGAATGTATATATTGAGAAGAGAAGTATAAAAGATGCCCTAAAATTCAGCAGTAAGGAATGGAAACATCTAATGCAGAAACTAATCATGTTATCCTTTCCTCCAGGGAAAAATAAAACCCAAACGCTTAGTATATAGATTAAAAATCAACCAAACTTAAAAAACCTCATTATGTAGCTCCTTTAGAGGAAAGACTAGAAGCCTTCAAATGTTCTGTAACACAGACCTGCTGGAGCTTGCATGCTGGATGGCCCTGCTGGAGCCTCATCAGCATCCCATCAGCAGCAGCGGGTACTTGCCAGAGACAGTAAGTCTTGGGCCACAGTAGAACACTGAAGTGAGGGTAACAAAGCCCATCTCAGGGTTTGGTTTGTGTTTTGGCATGCTTGCCAACAACTGGTTAGCTGGGAATAGAGAGAGGATATCAGCTTCATTATGACACAGCCCTAGAGGAGAAAGGATCTTTGCAGAACAACTTTCTAGTAATTGTCAAATTATTAGTGAAGTGCTTTACTTTTCTTTAATTCAAATACAAGAAAATAAGCAATTATGCTTATTGCTTTTTATATCTACAGCTTGCTTTTACTTTACACTCCTTGGAGTCCAACTCTAGTTATTATCTAATCACGCAGAAAAGTGCTGCAAGAGGTGTGTGGGACTCTGGTCAGGCTGTTTGCCCTATGGCCTCCACACTGGGCAAGTCAGAGCTATGTAGGTGCCCTAAGCAGGGACAGAACTGGAGTTGTCATTGCTCTTTCCCTCTCAGTCAGCCCATTAATGTCCTGGAGCATTTCTTTCAGTTGCTTATTATGTGTCCATTTGCTCCCATGTTAGACATACCTGTGCCATACCCCTGCCGAACTTTTTCTTTCCTTAAAAAGAAAAAAAAAAAAGCCAAACAAGACAGTAAACTAACACAAACATACATGCTCATTGCCAGTATTTTTCAACCCTTCTGTACAGCTAATTCTGTATCAGAAAGAGCACAAACCCAGTTTCTTTTCTTTCATGCTGCAGTAGGCTTGGATGTGGGTTTCCTACAGGAACTGTTCACAGAGATACAGGACTGCCCATGCGCCTGTGCTTCCTTCCTCAAAACTGCCATGAAGTCACAGAGACTTTAAAAATACATTTTAAAAAGGGGGGTGGGGGGGAAGAACAAAAAAAGGTTGACTGTGTATATATATTTGCACTTGCAGGCCACTTTGTGAGCCTGCTCAAGTTTTGCTCGAGTTTTATTCTTTTTTTAAATTGTTTTTTCTCATTTTTAATGTATATTTTTTATTGTTACTTAAAGCTCAAGCTTTCATGCTTTCTTGAGTCAGACTGCAGAGGTGTGCAGCAAACACTGTTACAAGAGTTGTGATAGAATCACCAGCATATGATTTGACATAACATTTCACATAGTTTTTTCACAAACCATTTGTGTTTTCAGAGTACTGCATGCCAGGAACAATTTCCACATGGCTTGATACATCCTGCTATGAGAGTGTTCAGCATATTTTCCCTTAAATTGTGTTATGTTGGTGAGTATTACTGAAGGACCTAGAAGGATTTTTCCTATAGTGCAGGAAGGGAAAATTGCCCTTTGTTTTTGCTGGGTCTGTGATACAGTGTGTACATCATGGAACAAGTGTGTACAACATGGACAGTCAAACTTTCATGTATTTATTTCCAGGTTAGTGCCATTTTACAGGGAATGCTGCATAGTTTTATGAAAACAAGGCACATATGCAAAATTCTTTAAAAAGTATAAGAGAACAGCTGCAGCTTCTCTCTCATTCGTGCTTACTTCCCATATACTTCAAGAACGACAGAAGCAAACCCTTCACTGTTCAAGGCTCATAAAAAATATGCTGCACGTTTCTGCATCAGATTTGTGTATGTACTGCAACATGAAAAATTAATGCTGAATATAGTAATTGTCTGTGCTTCCCATTTGTTTTGCTTTGAATTAATCCATAGTGAGAAACCTCACATACAAATATTGCAGTTTCTGTAAAATGTCAGATGATTACACACAGTTAGCTCAATAATTGTGCTGGTAAACTTACTTTGGAGCTTTGGTCTAGAGACAGGATAGGTTTATTCACTGCAAAAGGTGGCTGCTGTGCCACCCTCCACGTGTCAGCAGCCAGGGCAGCAGCTCTCAGTGTGTCATGGATATGAGTGCCTTGGCACTGACAGAGGTCTCACATCCTCCCAGCTCTTCTCTGGGAAAGAAACCTCTCTTTAGGGTCTGAAAATGACTTGTGCCATGGTAACTCTGCTGCTCCACTCTGCAGTGCAGCTCTGCTTGCCAGGAGACAGCTTCTTCTACTCAGGTCAAATCATCTCAGAAAATGACAGAAAGCACCTGCTCATTAGCAGCTTTTCCTTTCTCCTCCTCTTGCACTGCACTTGTTACTCTGGGTCACAAGTCCTGGCATGAATGTGGAGATGCTCTACAGAGCCTGTGCATATTCATCAGTCTGAGTATCGCACTATCTGTCAGTATTTCCTCTGCAGTATTTGACAGTATTTCCTCCGCAGTATTCGGGAGCACTTTGAAAACAGTCCTGGCTGTCTCTCAAAAATCATTGTGAAACAAGGTGCTCAGCTCCCACCCAAGTAAAGAGCAGCTCAGGCTCCATGTGGGTCAGAGTCCAGGTGGGACTTGGCTACCCCAGGAGCTGATGCAGGCTAGACTGGCTGTAGCTGTATCCTTGTATTACGTTCAAGGAATTTTTCCTGCACTGTGCTTGTTCAGTGGAATTTGTATGCAGAGCTCCACAACCACCTCAGGAAAGTGTGATTCATCAGATGGCATTTGAAAAGGGCCATCCCACTGTCTGTCCCCTGGAAAACCCCTGGCTGTACCAGCAAAATTCTCTGGTGGCAGTGCTTCTGGAGGTGGAATCCTGTTCCAGCAGGCATTCCTAGCAGACACCCATACATTTGTATTATCTTTCCAGTTTATTACTAACAAACACACTTAATTTACTCATCTAGAACAGATTTTCAGTATTACAGGAAAAAAATGGTTTCTGTTATTTCTGAAAGCATATATATAAATTTTTCCACTTTCTCCTTTCCTTTGGTCACCACCTCCCTTTGCATAATTTCATTAAGACATATAAACTCTCCAAGATATATACTGGGGGAAGGAGGCCAAAAGCAGCAGTAACAGAAAAAAACACTGAAATATCACCTTCCATCCAAGTTACACAAAAAAATTGCAAAATTCCTTGGCACCAGAAGTATGGGAAATCAGAGCCACCTACTAGCCAGTGAAGGTGGAGTTCCTGTGTGCACAGTCAGGGCTCTGCCAGCAACAGTAGGAGAGATATTTTTACAGACATCTGAAGTAGAAAGCCTCAAGACCCTTTGCTGACATCCATACCCCTGCTGGTCAAACCAATAAAAGGCAGCAGCACTGGAACTGTGCTGTGGTCATACCCCGCCTTATCATGTAAGCTCAGCTCAAGTTAAAAAGTCAGAGATCTCTGTGTACTTTTTTAAAACACAGAAACCAAATCAACCTGCTGTTAAATGTGAGACACGTAGGAAATCAACTGTAGGATATAAGGTGTTGAATTAAAACTTGGTGTCTTCTCTGCCTGAGGATCTAAGTAAGAATAGGGAAAAAGAAAATTAAAGTTGTTTATGAAGTCCTATAGCTGTGGAAGGTTTGATTCCTTCAAATTAAAGAAATTTATAAGCTGAGCACAACTAAGGTAGTTCCCAATCTGCCCAGGATTCCTCCAGCCTAATGAGGGCTCTGCTGGAGCAACTGTGTCTCCATGAACTTTCACCAGTTCCCTCCTGAAAGAAGACATACAAGCTATTTGTTTAAAGCTACTTTCCAGATGCTCTAAGTCCCAAGAAAAGCAAAGCTATATATCAGCAACCATGGATGTGGCATTGTCAGTTCTAGCTCTGGATTAAATCGATACGCTCCCCATTCATGGGAAATGAAAATGAATTGATGGTCTTGGATCTTTTCCCAGCAGGCTGGTGTCCACTGCTCCGTGCCACTGGAATGAATGCCACCATCTGGCTCTCCTCTTCAGCAGAACACACAGAGCAGAGCAAAGGAGTGACCTCCCCTCTCAGCTCCCTGTGTAGCTCTGGATCCGGGTGCTAGGGCAGGCTGACTGGCCAGGTGCTCACTGCTGTTTCCCTGGCTCAGCCAGATCAGCAGAGACAGGGACAACATAAAGATTGGACTTTCTTATCAGCCACAAGCATGTTTCTTTACCTGTAAGTAATGTAAATATTTATCCCCAAATGGCATCTGAAGATCCACATTCTAAATGGTATTTGTATTTTTGCTTGGTATGCCTGGAACAGTGACAATCAATAAAACAAAGGCAGTTTCACTTGCAGGAGTTTGAAGCCATGGTATTTTCCCAATAATCATCCCACACAGTGCTTTGCTACTTAAAAGAACTGCACCAAAGTAAAAACATTGCAGGTACTAATTCTGATCCTAGAGCTTGTAAAAAGATACTTACATAAGCTGAAGGATTGGGTTGTACAACCCTTGCACTGAGCACTTACCTGAGCACAACCAGCCCATTGAGAAGGCCTTGCACAGAATTGTTCCCCACAGTTCTGTTGCTTCAGTAGAAGAGCAAATCAGTTAATGAAAAATGGCAGCATCTCCAAAACAGCCCTGAATTTTAGAGAGTGGGTTTTTTTCTGATAAAGTTAAAGCATAAATGTACAGAAACATCCTTTCAGGAAGAAAATGCTCCCCACATACTAATAGAGGGATTCAGTAGAATAGTTCCTTCAGATAAGAAGTTTTGCACTAGATTTTATTAGGGAGGAAGAATGTAGCCAGAATTTTTCCTGTTCCAAATCAGCAGCAAAAAAGAAGAAACCAAAACAAAACCCACAGGGAGGAGAAAATAATAACTGCAGATATTGTTGTCAAACTTTTAGCAGGTTGATATCAGACCTACCATGCCAATGGCTCAAGTGTACAATTTTCAAAAGAAGCATCTGGAAAAAACCAATTTTCAATTAATTTTGAATGTGAAGCCAAAGAAATTCAGAACAAACATTTTGGTAAAAGAAAAAAGTCCTTTAAGAGGGCTTAGAGCAGGAACAGTTCACCTCTGCCCCAGTTAGTGATGAATCTTTGAGAAGCAACCCAGGTTTTTTAGATGATTGTTTCACTGGAGCTCATTTAACCATATGCTTTGTATGACAGAGCTTCAGGAGGTGAGCAGTGAAGAGGCAGAACAGCCCTGTGAACAGTCAGCACATTGAACTGCAGGATTTCTTTGCTTTCTGTGATGTGTTAGGACCAGTTCCAAACTCCTCATAATCATTGCATTAATCTCACAAGCTGTGCCTCACTTCAACTCTGCAACATTAGAAACAGGAAATTTCCATCCCCTGGCCTTTGACAGCCACTGCCTTTGTGCAAAACCTCACAGAAGGAAACAAGAGCTGCATCTCCAAATGTCGTGACTGCTCCAAGAGACAGTAAGAGTCTCTGTCTGCTCAGTCTGAAAAAACCTTTGCATTTTTAAGTCAGCTTAAAAGAGCTCCAAAACAGTTGGCTCATTCTGCCCCCCAATAAGCACGCCCCTCAGCAACCCCCAGCATGCAGGTGAGTGGAGGAGCCCATCTGGGCCCTTCTGTGGACAGTGCTCTGGAGAGACAAACTCAGCAAAAGCCAGGCAGCAGCCATCCATCCCTTCCCCTCCATGTGTCAGACCAGAGGGGCATGCCTGTCTTTAGCTCAGAGAGGGAGGATGGGGGTATCTGACAGTCCCTTCTCCCCCTCTGTGAGCAGAAGTAGGACTCAAATATCTCCCATCAACTCCTTTGCATCCTCTTGAGACTAAGAAAACTTGTATCATCCCCAATATCCTGTAGCAAGGCATTTTACAGCAGTAAACCTGTTAAACAGCACCATAGCAAAATAATTTGTACTAAAATGAGTTGCTCTTCTTCCCCAGAATGTATCATTCAGAGTTACTGACAGAAGAGAAACCCCTGCAGGCAGTGGGGCTGCTGAGGGCCAATGATCTTGGGGCTCAGGGCATTTTTAACCCAAGTACTTGTAAACAGCCCAGCCTCACTACGCACCACAGCATGGGAAATCCATCCCAGGCACCCACCTGCTCCACTCATACACTGAGGAGCAGCAGCTCATACTGAGTCCTATTAGCTGTTAAACACTGGAAATGCTGTGGCCAGCAGGATAACAAGTGGAGAATCAGCATCTACACACTTTGTTCCACATCACACAGGACTGATGTAGTTTTATAATACCCAGCACCTAGTCCAGTTTGCATCTGTCCATTCATCCTTTAATCTTCTTTGAACTCCAGTTTTGCACAGAGCTAATCACACCACCATCATTTCGCTAATAATAGCAGCAGCCCTTCAGGCTGTCAGGGGCACTGATTGCTGCCTAACCAAACCACAGTGATGCCACATCTCTGAGGTATCCATTACCAGACCCTTCTCAGTCTGGTGAGGAGAGAGCAGCAGAATGTAAAGCTAAAATGCTCATTTTTGGAGCCTCAGAACCCCAACAAGGCTTTTCAGTGTTTCACAACCCATGCTGTCTGCTATGAGCTCCTCTGGGGCACTCAGCAGTTAGAAGCCCTGTAAAGAATGTTAAAAGCATTTAATTAAACAAATATATTCAGAGTTAAATATGTTGCTAAGGATTATCAATGCAAGAACAAACACAAACAAAGCTCCACAGGCACAAGGACCTGAACATAGGGCAGTAACCCTGCCTGCCTTCCTCTGAAATAACCCTTCACAGTGGGTGTAATTCTTCATGGGGCAGCTCCTTCGGAGACACCCTGGCTGGGAGCATACCTGCTGTTCTGGGATAGAGGTGGCCAAAATTCACTTGACTTCCTGTCAGGAAGAAAGGCAGGTTTCAAACCATGCTGTAGCTGCTGTCTACATGATTATTTTACAGTTTTTTAATTACTTCAGAAAAATGTTTTAATTAAGACCTCTTCTGCAGAGTTCTAGTTCAAAACTGCAGCCTGTCAGCTTTGCTGGTCCTAAACAGAAAAGGAGGTCCCTGAGAGAGGACACACTAAAACTCCTCTGTGCAATGCCTGTGTGGACTGTTGGAGCTGACCTCCGTCTTGCAGACATGACACTGAATCACTGGGGTTTCAGATCAGCAGCACCCAGGGAAAACACCCCTGTTCTGGGTGAAGGCTGAAATCTGTGCTGACGGGAACATACACCATAAATATGTTCCCATAAGTAGCTCAGAAGGTCTGAGGAACATTCCCAAGTACTGTTATTCATCCACACAAGCGCTGACTCGCAGGGACAGCGGCACCACACACACACTCCATTTTAAAGCCAATTTACTTAACTGGATTTTAGTACAAAGGCAGCTAGAAACCTATCTCGTTCTCTGGGGTCAGATCATGCTGGCATTTTCTTAGGACTCAAATACACAAACCGATAGTGACAGTGAGCAATTTACAACCCAGCTGGCCTTTGCCTTTTGTTAGGCACATTTCACAATTTCAATAGCTTAAGACCCGAGGCCCTGAAAGGCACCTGGTTTCCAGCTCTGCTGTGCATTACAGCCCTGCAGACCTGAGTACATTCTCAGAGTCTCCACCTGCCAGCATCTTACATCCACAGGACATTCTTGCAGCTACAGTGTGGGAAGAACTCCACAATAAAACTCTCCTGATAGGTAATAATCTGGAAGGCTTGGACACCAACCACCACCTTCGGATGTATCCCCTGGACCTCAGAAAAGCCAAACAGCAAACGAGGGCAGCAGACCCTATGCAACATCCTGCCACTGCCTGACCAGCTGCCAGACCAAAGGCACCTTGCAGAATGGCCTCTGAATTCCCTTTCCATGGAAGGCACCAGAAGTCATGGCTAGATGGAGGGCTGGGCAAACCACACATGAGTGACACTGCTGCTCCTGGGGAGTCTTCTGGCTGTGTGTCCATCCTCAGCATCAGGGCTCCACACTGGGGGGTCTCAGTCCACATCCCGCTACAGACACCACTATTTTATCAAACTTGGTAAACTGAGAGGATTGAGAGAAGAGAAACAGAAGTTACAAACCACACCCAAACAAGAAAGAAAGGCTGAAGGAAGAGGTTTAACCCAGGGCAGAGAGGAAAAAAAGGGTAGAGGAGAAGCACTCACTGCAGGAGAGGCTGTGACAATCATCAGGTGTTCTCTGCATCCTCTTTGAACAGGGTTAGAAACACACAACCCAATTTCCAACAATACGGGAGGCTCTTGAGACACAAAACTGCAGGAGCCGTGGGGATGCCTATGGAAAATGCAATTTTAGGATGTTATGGCAAGCTTTGGTTTGGAAGGCTGCAGGAAGAACATGGTTCCCAGCAGCTGTGTGAGCTGGAAGGGGACAGGACCGTGCCTGCCCAGCACTTTCATGCAGCAGAGTGGAGTGGGAGGCTGGTGGGGAGCTTCAAGCTCTGCTGTGCTGGCAGAGCTCTGCCCCACCCCACCCGGGTATCACCCGCCAGCCAGGAGGGACAATCCCTTCACGGAGAGGCTGCAGCTCCCAGATTAGACTCTGGCCCGACAGTGCCAGGGTTTCCCTGCAGGGCACTGCAGAGCACGCAGCTGGGCAGGGGTGCAGCTCGTGGTAGGGCCCTGCTGGGGAAGTGCCAAGCTGAGCTTATCACAGATAAGTATGTGCACAGGACCAGGAGGGGAAGGGGAGCACGTAAGCATGCCCTCTGCCTCTCAGAGCAGACAGATGTGAAGAAACAAAATAGAAAAAAAACAGGCAAAGTCATTCAGTGCCCCGAGAATTTGAACTTGACTAGGCAGGAGCACCTATAACTTGCATTCCAGATTTTACACTATCTTTCAAAAACTTCTGAAATTTCGAGCCAGAGGTGGGGGCTCTACCTCCTCTCAGGACCATTTATTCTCTTTTTTCTCCCACTCATTCTGCATTTCCTCCTATTATCACAGTCTCCATCTTTCAGAAACATCACATTTCATTCAACAGTATTTCCTTTATTGTGTGGTAAGGGCACGCTCTTTCTTGTATGGCATCTCCCACAGATGCCTCAGGAGGAGTGAGGTAAATCTGGCTTCCACAGAAAAGCAGACCCTCTGTGGGGTGCTGGTAGCAGCCACAACACCCAGGGCACCTCCAGCAACTCCCTCTGGGGTAAGCCTGCAGCATGGGGTTAAGGAAAATGGTTCTAGAATCCATTTTAACAAACCATGGGAAGTAGCAAAAATACTCAGAACTGGTTAGCAGAACAGCAACATGTTCGTGCATTTATTCCTAATGGTCCACACAACCCAGTCCTAACTTGAAATTTTATTGTTTATGGGCACAGCATGTTCATTTTATGGGAACAGACCTGCTCTGTGCTGGAAGACTTCCTGCAAGCAACTGTGGTGTTAATTTAGAAGATGGCTTTCTTCCCAAACAGTCATCATTAAACCAATAACCCCGCATTACCTCCAGCATCAAGGGGCAGTGTGCTGTAGGAGGCAAGACAGAACAAAGGTCCCAGCGATAGTAATTGCAAAAGGGCTTAGGGGCTGTTCTCTTCATGGAAGGGAGAGAGATGCAGCCTGGCCAAACTCCAGGATCTGTGGTTTTAAGGATCCTCACTTGAGTTGTATTATGTTAATGTGCAGCATTACAGAGCTGCCACTTCTGCACCCATGCTCGGCTGAGTTACAGGAACTATTTTCAGCATCTCAGCTAGAAATGACATCTCTCATGACTTTTATCGTGGAATGAGTGCGTG
This sequence comes from Catharus ustulatus, assembly GCF_009819885.2. Lineage (NCBI taxonomy): Eukaryota > Metazoa > Chordata > Aves > Passeriformes > Turdidae > Catharus > Catharus ustulatus. The sequence continues at coordinate 16,964,503 of NC_046229.1, read as the reverse complement.
TTTGTAATCAGCTTGGAAAATCTGTTTCTGAGCTTAATTCTAAAGCCTCATCTTTGCTACAGAAACAACTGTACTCAGTGACACAGTGTACCCTCCCTTGAGCAGCCTGGGGAATGATTTGCTGTCCTGGGAAATTTGTCACAGCATAAACCCACAGGGTTTTGCAACCTCAGTGTTTGATGCCTTTGGTGTAAGTGCTGAGCACACTGTAATAAGCACAAGCAGAGAGCCTGAACTGGGAACACTTCAGTAGTGCTGAAATGCTAATCATGTGGGTAACGATGTGAGTTAATCATTAGTTTGTGCAGTAATTTTATCAATTCACAGAGCGAGGCAAGGGATTAATGCCAGGGTCAAAATCACTACAGAGTTAGTCTGAAATCTTTCCATTTTGGTAATCTTAAGGATCAACTTGCGTGTTCCTACAGCACACTTGCTCAAGAAACTTTTTATTTAAATGCCTTCATAAAATGTCTTTCTGAAGAAAAAAAGACCCAGGCATTGCAAGGGCAAGGATATCAGTCTCCAGCCTAAGACAAGGCAGACCAGTCATGGATGCACTGCACCATGGAGAATACTGCACTGGAGAACACAACTGTCAGCACTGTACCTGTAACTGAACTGATGCAAGCTGTCCCTCAGGGCTTTTTTCAAAGGAATTCTAAACTTCAGTCCTCCCAGGCTGCTCAGGATGCAACACATCCACACCTCTGCAAGCAAACAGGTCAATATATTTCCAACCATTTGGTTTGGTTTAAACAGAGAATTAGCAGTTGTCTTGCTGCGTTTCTTCAATCATGGAGATGATTAAGTAAAGAGCTTGTCTAGAGAGGATGGAATTTCCATTGCTGTCTAACCTATCCTAATATTGACAAACATCTGGCAGGAATGAGTTAGGGAACCTTACTTCTGCATGAGGCAGGGTGGCAGGCTTAAAGACATCCTGAGGTATATTCTAGTCCTGCCCAGACTGCTGATGATTTACTGTCTAAATTAAATTGTGCTGGCATCACACATCAGAAACACATTGACAGGGCTCTGTCATGCAGCTAATGATGAGACTGCCTCTGCCTCTTGAATATTTCTACGTGGCATAATTTCTACATGATTTGCATTTTTCATAATCATTGAGACATTTTACCTCCCTCAAAGAATCCACAGCTTATAGACAGGAAAGTGTTTTCAATTCCCTTTACCCCAGGTGAGGAGATGGCTGTACCAAACCTTAAAGTAGGTCTCGAGTCACAGGTTTAGCCTCCCTCCTTGCTGTGGTCTGAAAAGCAGTGCCATCGTCCATAGTGGCTCTGAGGCCAGTTCTTGCATAGAAAATAATCCCATCACACTGGGTTACAGCTGCCCAGATAAACTCCCTCAGCTCAGTGCCACTGTGGCCCACGGCTCTGCTCCCCACAGCCCTTGTGCCCCATGGCTCTGCTCCTCTCATCCCCCAGTGCCACTGTGCCCCATGGCTCTGCTCCTCTCACCCCCCAGTGCCACTGTGCCCCATGGCTCTGCTCCTCTCACCCCCCAGTGCCACTGTGCCCCATGGCTCTGCTCCTCTCATCCCCCAGTGCCACTGTGCCCCATGGCTCTGCTCCTCTCACCCCCCAGTGCCACTGTGCCCCATGGCTCTGCTCCTCTCACCCCCCAGTGCCACTGTGCCCCATGGATCTGCTATCAATACTACAATCCCTCAGCAAATCCAAGACTTTTGTTCTCATGTTTAGCACCCTCACAGGGTTGCAAACCAAAGACTCAACAGAAGCCCGGTTTTCCATTTTCACAACAAGCTGCAGAAGTTACATGTCAAGTTACTGTCAAGTTTCCTGCTCAACTCCCTGTCTTGAGAACTGAGAAGTCTGAAAAACCAGAATCTGCAAGAAATGAGAATGACAGTCAACACAACAGCTGTAGAAGCATCTGCTTTGTTTAACTTGATTTTAAGTAATCACAATGTAATCCAATGGCTTCATATAACTGTATACCACTTTCTCTGCACATCCACGGAAACACAATATACAGCTATTTCTATAAGATTTTTATTAAAAATGCAGTCCACAAAGCAGAACCCCCATACTCAGACATGATGCACAGTGCCTGGGCATCCTGCTTTACTACCAGAGAGGGCAGCTCAGGACTGCAAGTCATTTATGTAGCAGCAGAGAGACTTCCATCAGTGTCAGCATCTTCCCTTACACCAAGAGGCTTGATACCTGCCCAGAAATGCCATAGTTCTGTCTGCAACATTGGAAGCAGTTTCCAAATACAGGTGTTTCTTCTAGGGCCATACACATGTTCTGCAGAATTCAATTAGCCAAATAAAAACAGTGGTAGTCATTTAGATTGTGTACATGGGAAAAAAGACCTTTTTTTCTAAAGTACTGTATTCTAGATAGAAACATACCTACAGGATTTACTGGGAGCAGCAACTCATACCTCTTCCTTCTTGGAGTACAGGTACCACAGAACAAGTTCAGCATGAGGTACTTGAAATCAGAGCTTTTACTATGCAAACACACTTTTCACCCATTAAAAAAATAGATTAGAGGAAGATATAAACATCTTATTTATTAAATCAAATAGAAATGCAAAATATATTTCACATGCCTTACATGGAAAAGAGATGAACTTTCAAGACTTTAAAGCAAAACTGTGTCAGTTGACACGCAGGAAACAGGAACATTATAAACAGTCACAGAGAGGAGGAAGGACTGGGGGGAGGTGACATGGGGCTGCTGGGCAGTTCCTCCTCACTCTGAGAAAGATCTCCTAAAAACAAGAATGGAGTTTATGCTAAGCAAGCATTAGAAGCCTGAAATTAAAATTAACATACACTTATTTTGGAGGAAATTGTCTAAAGTAGTATAGTTGGCTACTAACTAGTCAAAACAGTGGTCTAAGTATATAATGGTATGTATACCATACTCATTAAGTGGACATGGGTTTAATTTTTGAGTATACCATAGTCATATGAAATAGGCATGGGTTTGTTTTTTGAACATCAGTAGGGCCAGCAGGAGAATCAGAAACACCAAAAACAGCTTTTAAAAACTAGATCAATACACAGCCACGTTCTGTGCGACTCTGCTATTTAAAAAGGGGAAAAAGATGAAAAATAGAACTTTTTCTAAATATTTTAATAATTTTGTCATCCTCCAACTCTTCCTCCCTCCTACACACAATTTCTTGAAAACTGAAATGACACTCAACAGCAAATACAAAGCATACACCAATAGTATAGTCCACAGTTTTTCTAAAGAGTCAATAGTCCAGCAATTTTAAAGTGATCTATGTGCAAAAAAAATAAACAAATGAAAGTTTCTTTAAAAAAGAAAAGTCTGCTGCAGCCTTAACTTCTACTTTAAAAAAAGAATCTGAGGATTAGCACTAAGTTTCCCAGTGGAGGATCAGTAACTCCAAGTACTCTGCCTAACCTGTGACTTGGTGTTGCAAAACTGTCAACATCCCAAGTTTACTACCTGCTGGCAAGTGGAAAACAGACTGTATCCCCATGAGAAATAGGAAAACCACTATTCATAAACTGGTCTTCTGAGATACATAAACATATGGTGCAGGTATGTATTCAGAGACTGCTACCTACAGCTGAGAACAGTCCTCCCAGCATGACTAACAGTAAATTATTAACAATAAAATGTGCAAGACTTCTAAGAGCAGTATTTGAAATGTTCCTGCCTGCTCAATGCCTCTAGGCCTAAACTATCTGCTCGTTAATAGTGGTGTAAGTCAGGGCAGCTCTGGTGAAGTTACAGTAGAAATCACTGTGCATGAGGATTTCTGTGTGAGAAGAACAGTCCCTTGAACGACAGACTAGTTCAGTCCTGACCACACTACAATAGGGAATTGTGTTTAAACCATGAGTAATCATGCAATCATCTCCCAGCATAGTACTTCTTTTCTGCACACATGGAATGTAAATGACTGAGATTTACAACTGATGATTTTGCAGATTTAATGGATTATATTTCTCTAATGGTTCTGGCAATGCAAACTCAGTTAAAAAAAACCCAAAAACACAAAAAATGCCAACAAAAAAAAAATTAGAAAATCCCAAGCTCACTGCTGTCTACTTTTTTCTTTATTGGATGACTTATCTGGCACACAGTTAGGATTTCTAACAGTAAGTGTTCAAAGACATCAGATTAGTTGGGCTGGGGTATGGTAAAGTCCAGGTGTGGAAGACACCACAACAGGTGATAAAGCTCAATCATGGTTGAGTGATTATGTCTGTTATTAGTCTAGTAAATGGAGATGACACCCCACATCCTAAGCAAGGGCTGTGAAACAGAACAATCACCAACTCATAAAATGCCTTGAGTTTTCCAGATAAAAACTCAGAAGAGCCAAACATGAGCAGCAAAGCCACTTGGTGTTCAATGGCTTTCAAAATCACCTTCTAAAAGGGTTCAAACATCAAAACTTTCCAACTTGAAAGCCATGTGGCAATATTCTCCCTTTTGCCACCCACTGCTGCACGAGACAGAGGAGAATTATGGAGGCTGAGGGGACACCAGCTGCAGGAAGGTGCTCAGTCTTTGCCAGTGTGGAGGACTAGCACACCAGTCCACAGAATGAATCTCGCCCAAAAACATGAAGCCTTGAGGAGAAGAATGAAGGCAAACACACTTAGCCTGATGCAAAGCATTGAAGTACTGCAGAGTGTCCAGAGGGCAGTGGAGCTGGTGAAGGGTCTGGAACACAAGTCCTGTTAGGGAGGACTGAGGGTGTTGAGCCTGGAGAAAATGAGGCTCAGGAGGGACCCTTATCACTCCCTACAGCTACCTGAAAGGATGCTGCACTGAGGTGGAGGTCAGTCTTTTCTCCCAGGTAACAAGCAATAGCACAAAAAGACACAAGTTGTGCTAGGAAAGGTTTAGATTATTAGGAAAAAAATTTTCACTGAAAGAGTGGTCAAACATTGGAATAGGCTGCCTAGGAAACGGTGGAATCACCATCCTCAGAGGCACTCAACGAAAGCGCAGACATGGTGATTAGGGACATGGTGGACCTGGCAGTGTCAGGTTAATGGTTGGACTTGATGATCTTACAGGTCTTTGCCAACCTAAATGATTCTATGAAACCACATAGTTTAATGCAGGAAAATGGTGGTTGTGGTGCAGTTCAAATCATAGCCAAACTGGTTTCATTTGCCAAGGATAGCTAAACACTAACAACACAATTCAATGTGTGTTTCAAGTGCTGTTAGGCCCATTCCACATATAACATTTAGCCTTGGTCTGTCTCCCCATAATGCACTAAAGTAAAACCAGACCTTAAGGAATAACTTGCATAGTAAGAAAAGGTCATCAATTTAATCATTTACTTTAAGCAGGCAAGCAAATTTGTAAACATTCAAAAGCGGCAGCATCCAAGTTACAAACAATTTAAGGAAAAAAGAATTGAGATTATTAAGGTTCTTTATCCTCTCAAAAATTTTGGAAATGAACTTTTAAAACACTGCAAACATTGAACACTCAGTTGCACTTTTTCTAATCCTGCTAGTAATTCTGCCTTCCAAGGAATTCTGCTTTCTAAAACACATGATCTCACAATTGCCATACTTTTCAGCATTTGCCGTTTGGAAGTCAGCTACCAGAGCGTTTCACCTCAGTCTAAATCCCATTAGCAAAGGGAATGCCTGTGTCTTGATTCAACACCTCTTTAACTTCTGAGGGTAAAGTGTCAAAGAGGTGATCTTCCACTACGAGCCCGCTTTTCCTGAGAAGCTGACACTGCCCCAGCGTAGCTGGCAGACGGTCCAAGCAGTTTCCCTTCAGTTCCAGGTAAGTCAGCTGCAAAAGCTGACTTACTTTATCTGGAATTGAGGTAATACAGTTTTGTCCCAGACTCAAAGTCCTCAATTTAACACATTTAAACAATTGTTTTGGCAAAACGTCGACTTTGTTTCCTGTGATGTGAAAATGCTGAAGATTTTGCAGCAAACCTATTTCTACTGGAATCACCGCAATGGAGTTGTAGCTTACATCCAAACACCTAAGCTTCTGTAAACTGAACACTGCGGCGGGTAAGGTTTCAAGTTTGTTATTGGAGAGATAAAGAGATTCCAAATTCTTTACGTGGGTAATGGATGAAGGAATGCTGACTATTTTATTGTGCCACAGCTTTAAACAAGTCAATCTTTTTAAATGCTGGAAACTGATGATTTCTTCAATTGTGCGTATGCTATTTGACTTTAAATCCAGTTCCTGTAAGTTAGAGAGACTGAAGATAGCGTGGGGAATTCTCTCCAGTTCACAGTTCTGCAGTTCCAACTCTGCAACATTTGTCATTTTCTTAAGGCTATTGAGTACCACAAGCTTAGTGCCATCATTATGAATGACTAGTTTTGTCAGATGTGGTGCTACATCTGTAATATTGGGGGGAATTTTGGTCAAATTGCTCTTCACGTGGAGAATTTTAAGGTGTCTCAGCTCTCTAAGAGATTCAAGCCCTATCATTTTATTATTTTCAGAGTTCAAGTTGCCTATCAAATACAATTCACGGAGGGTTTTGAGCAAATACACCCACGCAGGAATTTCTGCAACATCTGTGAATTTCACATGAAGGCATCTCAAGTGGTCCCGGAGGAAGCTGAAGGCAGTCTGCTCAACCTTTGCAGGGCAGTGGTACAGATGAAGCTCCTGAAGATTTGTCATCTGGGAAATTTTGGCCGTAATTTTCGCTTCAGGGATCAGCTCCAGTTTCAACACATCCAGATCCGTCAGATCAAACACTGCATCGGGGACTCCCGACAGCATGAAGAGATGCAACTCCTGCTTGTCCTGGGCGTTGCGGGAGACGTGCTGCCGAAGCTTCTCGTAAGTCCATTCGTGGTTCAAACTAATGCCGCGCAGTTTGTTCTCGCTCACCTCTGACAAAAACACACCAAATCGCTTGGAATACAGCTGGTCATACTGATCCACCATGTGCAAGAGAAAGGCAAAATCATTTTTGACATCAGGGATATCGCTGAAGCTGCTCTCTTCTCTGACCTTTTCAAAAGAATATTCTTTTAAAGGTATTCGGAACAGCCAGAAAAGCGTGTAGAGGCAGATAAAGCCATAGACACAGATGAGGGAAATATAGCTGATCAGCAGCTTCTTCAGCATGTAAGCCATATTGTGTGTACATTCAAACTGTGTGTAGCCAATCAGGTGTTCCACTTTCGGGTTGCAGATGTGTTCAAAACTGATGGTGTTGACAAAGTTCGCAGTATAGCAGAGAATAAATATGAACTTGACAGTCTTGATGACAGTCTGGCCAACATAGAGCTTATAAATCAGATCACTGTCTTCCACGTGAGCCCGGAACTTACGGACTTTCTCGAAGAGCGCCTTGGCTTGCTCTCCATCTTTCTTATCTAAAATTGTGACACTGGGGATCTCGATCATTGGTTTGTCGGCTGAAAATTTGAAGCCAGATTTGGTTATCATGGGAGTGCTAGCACTTGGGCTTCCTTCATCACTGCTAGTGGATACATACTTGGGAAGGGACTGGGCACCAGTTAACCTCTGTTTGTTCTCCTCAGAGTCCTCACACGCCGTTTCAGACAATGCTTTTGTAGTCCAAGGAGACTCAAAGCACTTCCCCAATATAGACACAAAATGCTCAATTTTTGAGCAAGTCTTGGGATATTTGAACCAAAAATTACTACTGACTATTAAAATTATAGTATGGATGAGAACAAGATAGGGAAAATACTTTGAGTACCAAGGAAGAGCCAAATGATAGCACATCTGGTTAATAAATACGTACTGCTGAAAATCCAAATTTGTTTTACGGCCTGAGGAATCTTTCTGCTCCTTCTTCAGCTCCTGGTCTGATTCAGTGGGTTGATACTGAGAAGAGGTAGCTCCGCTCAGAAGAATGTCAGGTCTTTCAGTAGGGGGACTTCCGTAGGAAACAGTTCCAATTGACGCTTCTTCTTGACCAGTGGTTGTTTCAACAGTGGTGAAGTCAGCTTTCCCTGTTGTATCAGGCTGCACTTTTGGATTTACAGTAGACTGCAAAACTGGCAAGCAGACCACCTGGTCTTTTGTCAGCTGCATGGTTCCAGCAAAAATGGCAACCATTAACATAACAACAGCGAGATAATCCATAAATACATCCCACCATGGTTTCAAGATACGGTAAGTTGGCTGGATGTCACTGAGCGATGCAACTTCTGCAAGGGTAAACATTCCTACAAGAGAACAAAGACAAAATCAGAATTGTTGACTGGGACATTAATTTTGCCATTTAAAAACAATCCCAGCATGACACACATATCCCTCAGAAGGTTTTGGTTTTTCTTATGTTTTTTGGCCTGTCACATACTATCCATCATTCCACTTAGCAGTTTTTCTAAAGGATATGACCAAAACAATGCAGTATTTTAGCAAAACAGAAGGCTTCCACTTCAGGCTAGATCATGTTTGTGTATCTTTGCCACTTCACAGAATCAAAGACTGCTCTGTGCAAGTGAAATATCTGAAAGGTATAATACTATAGCTGATATACATTAATAAAAGGAAGAGCAACAATAGACTACACAGCACAAAATCCAGTTCTGCAAAAATGATAGTTTGACTCTGAACACATAAAATTCAATACTAACAGTGCCTTGCATTTAAACACGCATTTAAAATAGCATTTTTCTAAATGCTTTGCACTCTGCTCATGACTTGGACAGCACATTTTAGGTCCTGTTACATTGTCAGCAAGGTCTCTAATTTTTTTTCCTCTAGCACAACACAGTATCTTCCACTCCTTCCTCCTGAGCATCCACCGGTGTCTCATCAGATTGATTAGTTCCTTTCCCTTTTAAGTATCACTGCACAAGTGAAAGCCTTGCAGCCACTATGTGAAGATTTAGCATAATCTTTTCTAACATACTTGGATATTTTAAAGTAAAAAACAGTTGGATGGGGCCCTGAGCAACCTGATCTAGTGAGTGGCATCCTTGCCCATGGCAGGGGTGTTGGAACTAGATGTTATTTTTAGGAATCTTCCAACCCAAACCATCCATTCAATGATTGGACCAAATATCAGTACTGTATACATTTTTCTCCCCAACTGATTTAACCCAGCTAACCAAGAACAAACCCCACAACTCTTGCTTAATATAATGGGGAAAACATTTTTTCAGATTATCATCACATCCTAGTGATCGCAGGAAGCTGGTTAGTAGGTAGGACAGGAGCTGAATGCAAGGCTTTCACTTTATCTTAAACATATGCACGAGACAAAGCAGTAAACTGACCAAGTGAGAATTCAAACCTCTCTGCAGCTTTGAATAACTTGCTTTGCTTTTTGTTTTGACAAATATGGAGGAATCAACTTATCAGCTTTAAAAAAAAAATAAGCTTCCTGCACAAGCAGGATGTGGTAAAATCATCATTTTGACTGCTGCATGTGTGACCCATATTTGCCATTTCTAAAGAAAAATATCTAGCTTGTGTGCACACATGCAGCTGGGAAGGAGACAGTATGTACACTATCCCACAGGGTCTGTCTCCCTTTGCTTGGGTGAAGAACAGCTTAGCAGAGCCCAAAGAGATCAAAGCAGTGAATAACAAGATGCATTAGATTTATTATTTTTAACTTGCAGCATAGCAGTTCATATAGACCTGCACCTTACACACCCTAAATGACAGTGTCACAGGCAACATATACACAGCATGATAATTAAATTATTTCTAGTTAACAGACATTTCTACACACACAATCCAAATACCAGCCATTGCCTATATGGTCAAAGCCATGCACTAGCACCCCTCCTTCCCCACACCAGTGCAAGCAGCTCCCACTTCTCAGTCTGTGGGAAAGGCCAGCGCTTGTCTGCACTACCACAGAGCTCAGGATCCAAGTGTCTCCTCCAACACAGGGAGACAGACAGCCCCTGCCCTCCCACACTCCTCCCAGCTTTTACCAGTCTTGCATACCAAGCCTGGGATCTGGTGGAGGCAGCCAGAGAGGGAAGGACTTTATCACACTGCAGCACTCATCTCAGCGCTCTTGGCACAGCTGCCAAAACTTAAAAATTAAGGCTGAGTTTCTCAGGGAACCAGCGGAAGGAGCTTACAGTTCCCACCTTCTTTATTTTCCAGTGGGCAAACGAATGTCAAATACTCCTCCCCCATTAGAAGTTTCAGAGGTCTTACAGTCCTCCCAGCTCCACAAGGACTTCCTTGCTGAGAGGTTCCTGAGGTAGCCCCCACATCTCCAGGGTGCAGCTGCTGTACCAAGCGCTGAAGGACACAGTAACACACCCCAGCTATCACAGCCCCGCAGTGCATCACTTGGAACTGAGCTACAAACTCCCACCTTTAATGTCCCCCAGTGCTTTACCTACACCCAGTCACAGCATGACTGCCTGCCCACGAACTGCCACCTTTGGCATTTAAACAGTGTGCATATGAACAGCATCAGCCATTTGTGCTACTGTGAACAGATGGATATATAAAGGGACCTTCCAACTCCTGGGGCCTGACTGCCTGGCACCCACCCAGAACAGGAGAACCACAAAGCAACAGGGGAGGTGACTTTTTCCCCTGAATGGATTTTTTTTTCTTTCTAGAAAGCTCTCTGGAAGGCATACTGTCGATCTCCACGCTGTTTGCACTGTGGTCTCACCTACCTTGGGTGCCACAAGAACTCCTCTCCCAGCAGGTGAGCGCAGCAGGAGAGCACAAGGACAAAGGCAGAGCAAGGACAAAGGCAGAGCAAGGACAAAGGCCAGCCCAGCTCACACAGCCATGGTGCAGGGACAGCAGGGCAGGAGAACGGGATCACTGCTGGAACAAACACGGGCACTGCCACTGCCTCTTCCTCTGGGGCAGCCTTTCCTCAACTTTGCACTGGCTAATTACGTGGGAAGTTACTTCACTGCGGTTTGGGGCATGGCCTCCAGAATTCCTTTCACAGAAAGAAGGTGATTTTTGTGCTTCTGCACAAACACGGGGATAATAAAGCACGGAAACCCAGGCACTGCAGACATGACTGCTCTGAACAACTGAAATAATGGAAAAGAAATGACAGAGCACAAAGTGGTTCCAGCTAAGACTTAGAAAGAACAGCAATAAAAGCAAAAGTTAAAAATCACCTCTGCAAGACCTCTGTCTTGCACACATAAAATCATTCCCAAAAAGGTTAGGGGACACAGCAGAGCCTGAGTAATCCTCTTTGTGAGGCTGTAGGCAGCATGGTGTAACAGGAGCTTTACACTGCATTCAATGTTCTGAACACATCTTTTCTTTCAGGTTACTGATACTCAGAGAATAGTTCCTGTTTTGGCAGAGATTAGCAGTTATAAAACACAAAAAAAGTCCTCAGTGGGACTAACATTGTCTCATAAAAGACAAACCTTTTTCTAGCTAGCAAAAATACATTCTAAGAACTGAAAACAGATTTGCCTCCTTACATGTCCAAAATGTTTAATGTTCTGAGTTTAAAAACCAAAACAAAAAACCATAAACCTACACACCGTATAAGACACATTCTGACAGGCTGCAAATAAATTTGATATTTGCTCTCTTAAATCCATCATAACACGTATTGCTGCTTGATTTTACTAAACTAGTAACTATAGAAGTTACCTCTCACTATATTTCTGTGCACAGCTAAAAATCAAACAATTAAGAGGCACTCAGAACAACAAGCGTGTACAGGATTGCAATGGGTTTGGATTTTCTTTATTCCAGTTGAATTTAAACTATTCAAAGCTTTTAAAACCTACTGTCTGGAATTTTCCAGACAAGTGGATAGTATTTTCAACTCCTTTTAAGAGTGACAAATTGGGCTTTGAGTTTCATTGTAAGTTACACTGATAACACAGAAGTAAGGAAAAAACAAAGAAAAAAGCAAGATGCAAACCCCAGTCTACGTCTGGCAGGCAGAGCCTGCAACACCCTGCCATAGGTGGTCTCCTCTCAAAACCAGTCCTGGCATCTCTACTCACAATCCCAATGCAGAAAACACCTGTGAGCAGGTAGGTCAAACTGAAGAACCTGTGCAAGTCCAGTGCAGCTGAAATGTTACAATACCTGGTTCCTCATGGTGAAAACATGCACTTCTTTCAGCCCTCTTCAGGGCTCACAAGGCACCAAACACACCCTGTGGCTCAGCAGAACATGGGGTTTTAACATACCCCATATCCAGAGAGATCCACACTAGAAAAGTGAGGTCCTTGAAATTTTTTCATTCCCAATATCGAATGTCAGGACAGACTCCTTTTTTAAACATCACATTTTTGTTTAGTTTTAATAAGCACAGACTTTAATTCAAGCCTATGCAGTATGATCCTTAGGGCTGCATAGTTACATTAAGGCTTTAATTTTAACAAATAACCTTTTTTCCTCCTAAACCCTGTCTCCAGTTCTGTAACCTCGATGACATCCTAGGATAGCATCAACTTCTTTCAGCTCCATCTATCCCTTCTAGCTATCTACTGGGTATATTCTTTCTCCTGAAACAAACAAAAAGTATTTAGCCTAAATAAATGCAACTGTTCTAAGCACAGCTGTTTCTTGCTACCTTCTAAGATTTTAGGTGGAAAAACTTGAAGTTCTGAAAGAAGTGCAATAGTGTGATTTGGAGCTCTAGAATTAAACCTACTTTGTTTATTCTGCAGTTATACAAATTACAGTGAAACTGGAATATAAAGAGAAAAAAATTAACAATGACAATACAATTGTCACAGGCCCACATTAAATCAGCAAGGGTAGCAACTAATTTAATAAATCATTCTTCTTAACAATTATAATAATTTCATTAATCTTAAAGAAAAGCTGTAATAGAAAGAGGTCAGAACACAATTAACCTGGTGAATTTCTGATACATTTCAGACTATAAATGCTGAAATACAAAATGGAGATATTTGGGATATTTCCTAAGAAACTGTTCTAGCTTAAATACAGAAGTTAGCAGAAAAGGAAGCAGCAGATTGGTATGTTACTAATGTTTATTTACATCCTACTTCTTCCTGTACTTACAGATAAAAACTGCCTGTCCTGTAACTCACTGGCCCTCCTGTCTTAAAAGCATATTTAAAGTTAAAGCAAATTCAAAGTCAGAACAAACAAATAAAACAAGAATTGTAGCACACGATACACTCATTTACTCTCAGGTTCCCAAGACTCCAAACAAGTCCACTTTGTTTCAGGAAACAAAAAGATTCTTGAATTTGCCTTGTTACTGCATCTGGTAAAGAATTTCCTAAAAAAACCTCAACATTTCTAGCTGAAAAGAAAAAGTGCTACCATGAACAAAATTGTTTTCTCCCTTCCCACAGGAAATTAAGAAGAAAAGTTTTCCCATAACTAAGAGGCTTTGCTAGCTTGTTTTGATCAAGTGACCATAAGTTCAGTGTTATTTCTACTGTCTATTTTGTTGTCTCTCTCCACCAACCATTTCTACTTCTGCAATATCCTATTAGAGCAGACTATTAGACCTTAATGTGACAAGAATGGATTATGAGATTCCTGTTAGGCAGGATGTTAGTCAGGACCCTGCCAATATCAATTGTTCCATGGACAATCTGCAAAGGTCAAAAAGATAGCATTATCCTTTTTTCCCCCTCCTTTTCTTCTCTACAGAACGAAGTATAAGAAGCCCCAGAATCCCTTGTGAAGTAATGCACAGACATACAGGGAAGTCTATGAATCAGCTTAGGCATTCTGAGCACACAGACACATCCACAGCTGCACTGGTTATTCAGTTTCTGAGATGAGAAGTTTAAAACAAACGGAAGGTTTAACCACCAGCAGACTTTTCAATCAAGTAAGAGAGAGAAATTGCCCTGCTAAACTAGGTGGGAATATTACGACTACCCTTAGCCTGGTTTGCAGCTCCTAGTACACTGGCTAAGAGGACTTAGCTCTCTGCTACTTTATTTCACAAGGGATTATTGTGAGCCCACTCAAGCTAAAAAAACAGCTGTGACTACAGCTCCTCCTCTCAACCATCCTGCAAACAAACCCCCAAAATTCAGCTAAACATGAATTTGTGCTATGAGCGCCTCTATTGCCTGAAAAGTCCGGGAAACATTTCACAAGAAAATACAACATGGGTGGTTTTATAGTATTTCTCTACTATAGGAAATGTTTTGGTGCTACTTCAGTGATGGAAGGCATTGCAGAACATTAACACCAGGATGGGGCTTATGTTATCACACACTTCCTGATCAGTGCTTTTATCTCTGGAAAATAAAAAACTGCTTTAATATGAAAAACTGCACAGAAAAAGATTTTCATTATTTCTTTCCATCCAATTAGAATGACAACAATTCCCACTTGCTGTTTCTTCCCTAAACATCTGACAGCAACCAAATCTACCCATCTGAAAACAACCTGCAAGATTAGTTTGGTTTATTTTTGTATGGCTACCCTGTAATGGATAATGACTGGGTAAGGAAGAGCAAGGAACACAAAGCTGGAAGTCTATTTCCTATAGAGAAAAACATTTCAATTAAGGAACAAGAGTTCCACAATAGCTTTTAATTAAATGTTGTTAGATAAATATATATGAAAAAATATGATGCTCTTATTTGATAACAATTAAATGATCAAGGAAGAATAATTAGCATGACTTGCACACTCATTATTTGAGAAACCAAAAAGCAACCAAACAAATCCCCCCACATCCAACCCATCTCCCCAGTTCCCCCATCCCACTGCCCAAACTACGCAGCTATAATTTTGGAATTTCCCTTAAAGCAGATATATCTAGAGAGCAATATATTTATATACACAATATATATAATCTCTGATATAGTCTGTAAATATATTCTCCAGTTAAGGAAGCATCACCTTTATGAACAACATGAATCTCACGGACAGTAGCTTGCAAAACAAAAAATTATCAAAATCTTACTTCTCTTAGACTGCGTAAAGTAATATTAGGCTTCAGTAAGTTGGAGACCAAAAGAAGATTCTTTACATAATCTGTGTCAAATTAGTAACATTTACAAAAATGAGATCTATAAAAGACACATTTTTCTTCTTTTAAAACCTTAAAAACTGCTGCCCTTCAAAGCTGGGCTTTTTCAGGTTGTGTAACACTCTAACCTACTTTCAGATGCTGCTATTTAAGTGTTTATACTGAATCTTCCTTGTTTACCAGCTCTTTGAAGGTCTAGTGCCATACACCACTCCTACACAAATGGTTTTGTAATCAATGTGATATTTAAAAAGCAGTATTAGTAGCCATTATTTCCCTAACAATAAACTGTCAAATCTTACCTCATTCTTGCCTTGCTGTAAATGACTGGAGAGGTCTATTTAAAGATGACTTTCAAAATAGGAGCCATTTTTATATTTCTGAGTAGTTTACCCAAAGCACTCAAAGATTATTAACATAAAGCTCCCACAAAAAAATCCCAAATTAATAACACAATTACCTCTGTATTTGCTGCATGCAAATTCTGTGTCTGCAGAGTACAGAAAATTAACAACCTCTCACTTTGCCTAGTGCAGTACTCCTGAGCATGCTCTTATAGAAGAGCTGCTTTGAGCAGAAGTGCAAGCTTCAAGTTTTAATAACATTTATCCCCAGGCTTCAGAGTGCTGAGCAAGTGCCCAATATACTTCAGAAAGCTCAAGGAGACCCTAAGCTGGATGTTCAGCAGCACTGCTCCATCCTTACTTCTCACAGGCTAGCAGGGACAGAGACCACAAAGGGAAGGAGAGAAGAGATGGAAGAAGCAAACAAGACTGGAGAGAGTGGTCCTTGAGCATCCCTCTACAAGGATCTCTATATCTGCTGAAGAGCTCAGGATTAGATGTGTTCCAGTTGAAGGCAGTTAACCATATGTGATACTACAGTTACAAAACAAACCACCAGCAAGGCAACATGCAAGAAACCAAAAGAGGTGGCTAATGAGACACCAGCAGGGCAAATACTCAAGATGTTTTTCATACCTGTAAGGAACAGTCCATGAATGCACAGGCATTTCATCGGCACAGCTGCCAGAACAGACAACCTACAGGAGAGTGGCAAGGACCTGGCACACAAAGGCAAAGAACATGCCTTGGATGCACCCTGGCATATGCACTCCCACCCTTACACTGCTGCTACACCCCCTCTTATTTATGCAATGCCAATTCATCCTGCTTTTATCTCAGGCAGCAGACCCCCAGAGATCAAAGTCACATCAGCAAGGCTGAGTAACCAAATTTCGAACAGCATTTCCTATTTCACCCAGCCAGAGAGAAAATCCAGTGAGCAGACACTTGGTATCTCATTTCACAGAACTCCCAAAACAGCCAGACCAGCGATCTTGAAAACACAGCTCAACTTGTGCGTGCAGAATTCCCAGTTTAAAACCAAGCACTTTGACTCAAGTGCAGACACAACTGAAAGTTACTGAAGTAGATTTAACCTGTGCTGGCATGGACGTAAAATGCAATTACAAGTTACACCATACAATAAACCAACAGCTGCTTGTGCTCAAGTATAAATATTTAATCCTTTTGCCATTTCTAAATCTGCTGTTCCCTATCCATTAGTTTTCATGACCGCTATCAGAAGTAGAGGAACACACAGTAAACATCTGTCACTTCTACTAACCAGAGCACTTTGGGAATTTATCAAGTTGCAAAAGCAAGCTGCACCAAAATAAAAGCACATCTGGTAACTCTTGTCCCTAGAGGCTGCTTTTTATCACTAAAAACAACCCAGCAATACAATTAAAAATAAATTTTAAATAAAGCAAAAGCATTGGAAGAGAAAAAAAGGTAAAACTTTTAAAAAAATAATTTTTATTTCCTTTTTAGCTTAGAAACCTGAAAAATAGAACGGTTAAAAATGGATTATATCCAAGTTATTCAAAGTTGCTTTTACATAAGCAAGTCCACATGGCTACAAAGCTTGTTACACGAAATTGCTTTATCTCAGATAGAGACAGCACTCAGCAACTCACGCAATTCCTCTGAAAAATACTCCTCTCTGATGCACAGCCATATACACTACCAGTCTCTCTGTCTCCTTCTGAATTCACTCGAACTGGGGCAAGAAAGTGGTAAGAAATTGAACCTGACATACATGGAGCTGATAATTTGGTGATTTTAAGCCACAGAATGTAAAGATAAAAATCTTATTACAGAATACATTAGTAGCTCTAACTACCCACTCTAAATGTACCTAAAGAATAAGGAGGAGTGCCTACCAAAGAGAAATAGATGTGTTGCTGAAGTTCACTTTGGTGTAGATTTTAATAGCCCCACTTCAGGGTAAAATGAACTCTCTACCTTAACTCATGGTACTAAAGTCTTGTTTTACTTAATTTCTAAACTGCATTCCCATCCACATGGAAGCAGGTTTACTGAGTAACTGAAGTAAATGATTTTCAGTGAATACTTTCTCCTCTCCCTATTTTTAATGGACATGTCAGCAACCTTGAACTGGAACATTTACAGCATCCTCATGGAGATCAAGAGCCAAGAACAGACAGAAAGTTCCTTTAACTAAAGGAACAGGATCCATTGTTCCCCATCTGAGCTAGTTCATCTCTTCAGCCTGTAAACATAGTGACTCTCACTGGGTTACATGTTGAACAGAAGTTTCATAAAGATTTGCACACACAAGCAACCAAATTTTCAAATATCTGCAGTGGCACTTTCATTATACCCATTAGCTAAAAGCAATCTAGAAAAGGTCACATTAAAAAAACCCAAAACAAAAAAACTTAACATAAGCAAATTACACACATGCATACACGCAAAGAAGTGCCCACTACACAAGCAGCTACACATAAACATGAGCCTCCTACTCATACATCAAAGTTTTTCTGTTTCTGCCAGATCTTTTCTGTGACAAGAGCAGTAGGAAGGTGCATCAAATGCAGTTGGGAACCAGGATATGAAAAAACACACTCAAAGTCCACCTTTCCTTTTATCCACTCTGTTGTTTTGATAAAAAAAAACCTAAAATGCTCATTTACCGCTCAATAAATAGGCTGCACCCTCAACTTTCAAATACACAGTCTCTCCACTCTTTATGGGACAACTGTCTGACTTTGTTCCTACTTAAATGTCACACAGCTTCTTTTATCCCCAGGGAGAAGGGGATACTTCCTTGCCCAAGCCAAGGTCCAGCTGTAAAGCCAAGTCACAGACGCTACTCGAGGTAACAGCCAGGCAGCCCCTGACAGCCCCCAATCTTGTCACCCCCCAGCCACGGCAGGCACCACACAACTGATAGCCTGCTGCCAACTCTACCTGCTCTTTATCAAGCAGAGAGATCTTCTACACCTCAGACATCATGCCAGATGGGCAACAACTACGACTTCTCACATAAAACCCTGATCAGCAGATGAAGGATGAGTTATTAATGTTACCACATTCCTGCCAAGCTTCCAATAGCTGAACTTCCAGTGGTTTCATGCCAGGAAAAATGCCTGCAGCTGAAGCATTTATCCTCAAAGGGATTTATTTAAGTTTACTATAATTCTTTTTCCTCTTCTAAACTTAAGCTGCTTTCTGTAAGAGATAAGCTATTTGCTTAGTCCATCTAGTCCCATAATTGTTTGGTTCAGGGTGTGTACTTCAGCATTTTAATACAAAAAGAAATTGCGCTGCAACACATTTTTGGGGGCTCTTTGAAATTTTGCTGATGAGTTCAGATCACCTCCTTCCTTTTTATGCTTTATTTTTTCAAAACCCCTTTCAAAACATTGCCTTAAGAACAGAAAGAATGTTCCAAGACTTGCTGTCCTCCTGAAGATTGCAGCATTCCTGCTCTAACAAGCAAGCTTTCAGTTCTGCAAAAAGTTTCAGTAAGGTTCCATTGTATTGCTTCATGCTATTCACCACGACTAACAGATGTATACAGCCCCCAATTAAAATATTTACTATTGGTAAATTTATATTTTGATTTGACTCAAATGCTCCAGCTGGAATTGTAACCTCTTCACTGAGGGTTCTCCAGCAGGGAGTGGGCAGACAACCCTTGCCCCTGAAGGCTCACAATCTAAAAGTGATTATTTGTTAGGCAATAATAAGCATGTTTGTGGCTGTAACATTCAAATAAAAAAAACCAAACTCCCTCAGGCTTCCAGAAAAAGATAAAAAAAAAAAGTGGGATAACAGCCTGATTAAAGTATAATCAAATTTAACGTTTTAATGCACTGCAATCTTTGAGAAGGCTTAACATTATGTCCAGATAAATCCCTTCACAATTACAGCATTCCTATATACTTAGCCATACTCCTCCCCACTGGCTTCAGGATGATGTTATCTCAAAAATAAGGCACTAAATGTAACAGCTCTTGAAACCTACCTTTCCAGTGAAATGGACAATGAAGCTTTCCTTTACAGCCAAATTTGTTTTATAATAGATAATGAAATTGAGTGTATATTTCACTTCAAGTAAAATAAAAATACAGAAAGGAGACACTTTATTCAATCCCATTTACAGACAGATACCACTCCTGCTCCAGCACTTACAACTTTTCATGATACTCCAGGTTTCCATAGAAACTTGCAATGAAGTTTTTGGCAGGCACCTTCACAGACATGCACCCATGTACCATGTCACTGTCTGACTTTTACAGCTGACATCTGCTTGGATGGCCACATCAGAAAATCAGTGCAGAGGCAGCTTTTTTGTTCTGTGGGTAGCTTCCCCTTATCCCAGGTGCTCTCCATTTGAACTCATTTCAGCAAGTTTCACATCACTTAAGGGTAGCACAATAGCTGTTCCCCAGCTGCTACAGAAATAAAAGCAGAGTGCCTTTTAACAGGAGGAAAACCAAACAATCAGATTTTGTTGTTGCTGCTGTCAGCAATTTTCACATCCTTCAGCAGGCCCCAGCCACATCCCCAGGAGGTTCTGTGCAAGCATGAACAGCCAGCAAGGCAAGCTCAGGACACAGCACTACATCATACTGACCTGGCAGAAGAAGGGTCCTTACCTTCTTAATCACCTTCTAGCCCTTCCACCAACATGCCAAGATTTCAAAAAACAGTGGAAACGCAAAGTCTGAGCTTGCCCAAGTACATCAGTGATTTCAGCATCCTGGCTCTCATTGTGACTTCCATCCAGCATAATGCAAGACTTCCAGAAAGAGGTGCAGTCCAGCCCCTCAGGCTGCCCTGGTGTCTTGAGAAGAACAAGAACTTGTCCTAAGGCAAATTCTTAACATCACATGCAGCAGTACTTCTACAGGCACGTGTGATGGACTGGGCATCACCTGTGCACAAAGCAGGAACAATGGAGCAAATGGTGTTTTTATAACACCACCAGAAAACACCAGTTTTGGTGCAGTGGTGGTGGTAAGAGTGAACAACTAGTGTTCTCCTCCCAGGAATGCAGAGATCTCCAGGCACTCACAGTGATCGGATGGCACAGCCTGCAAACACCCCTCTCAGCACAGGGTATCCTGCAACTACCAGGGACAGAAGGGATTATTTGAGCTCTTGGTTTGCATTTCAGGTTGTTGACTCAACATAAAATAAAACATAGAACGACCACAATTTCCCACACAGTGACCTGTATCACGTCACAGCTGAACACAAGTCAACTTCTATACAGACCTATTTGTAAGTCTGACTGGCATTATTTTCACAAGGGTCTACTCAAGAACATTAGGACAACTAGCTTTATTTATACTTTCCTGTAATCTCATCACACACTTGGACAACTGCCTGCGTGTGTGGGTGTACAACAATAATATACATATGACTACATACCCATCAGCCATCAGTCAAGAGTTTAGGATTTGTCATGGCCAGACTGAAACCATCTCAAGTTCTGTAGCAGCCTGTCTCTGACCAAGCATTCTGCCTGCCAAATCCTGCCTGAAGTACATTTTTTTAAAAAAAGAAAAATTTTATCAAGGCCCAGAACTCTATGATAGTTTTTATTCCCTTTTAGACTAAACAGCAATTCTAATCTCAGTTTCAAGTTCCTCAAAGGCTAAAAGAAAAACCCTTTCTCTTAGATATAAAACCACCAAGCAACTTTGGATTAATGAAAATTTAAGTAAATTATTCCTTTAAGTCTTCACTGGTTTCAACTTCCCAAGAACAGATTTGCTTTAGGAAGCCAAATGTTCTCTACGCCATCACAAACCTTGGGACATGCACACATAGCACCAACTGACCCAGCAGGTAAGATCCAAAACGGTGATTTTAAAAAGGCAATGTGCTACTCCTGTGAGCTCTTAAATTCTTGCATAAGGACACAGCCCTAGATCCCAATGCCAAAGCTGGATCCTTGCTCACCACACATAAGCAGGCACTGCTGTTGCAGCCTAGTCTTGAAACATGGCTAATGGCAATTGGGCTGCTTGCTGTGCTCTGAGTGGCAGAGCTCCTTCTGGGTCACACATTCTGTATGAGACAGAGCACTGTGACAATCCTGCTCCTGACTCAGTAGGGACACTGTCTCTGTCTCATCATGCCATGCATCAGATGTAACTCACTACCTTCCACAATAATTCAGTTGTACATCCCATGTGCCTTGCATCTCCAGCTCCTGTGTCTTGGTCAGTTTCCTCAAATAAACACAAACACAAAAAGTGATTTTGGACAAGACTTAGACTCTGCTAGCACTTGATATTTATAGTGCTTAAAAGGTTCAATTCCCTAATTTATATAAAAGCCTTACTGCATTACACAGTGTCATCCTGTTTCAAAAGGATTATGGCCTGAAATTTCAGTTGAATTTCGTCAGATTTCATACTTTATAACACAGCAGAGTGTTTGAGGAAGGCAGAGTTTCAAGACTGACCAGTTATGAAAAGGAAGAACCTTTAAGTTTCTGCCACAGGCTACAGGCTAAAAATTAGAATAAATCTTTTATTCTCTACATTAGCAATACTTTGACCTCAGGAGTAAATTCATCCTAAAAAAAGTTTTCAAGTATTGGCAGTGTGTTGGAATTATTCCTTACTATACAACTCCACTACGAAAAGTTATTGAACAAATGTATCACTGAAAGACACAAAGTAGCAGGAAATGTTGGTATTTCCATGCAGGTGTACAATTCACAAATAAAACCATTTCTCTCCAGTTACTGAAACTCTTTTTTTGGGACAGTAGCCGAGTTTTCCACACATGGTTGATCTGATATAGTGTTCCTTAGTGCTCTGCACAGACATACTTGAAGGTGGCCATATTCACTGATACTTGCTTTGTCAAATTACGAGAAGCAAGCTGTAAATAAAGTTTTACTTCTACCCCTAAAGGAGGGGAGAAAAAACTGAACTTATGAAATGAGTAATCATGAAGTGGTTTAAAAAAGAAACAAAATCCCCATTAAAAATTAAAACAGTCATGGAAGTAAAGGCCAACAGGATTAGACTCCAAGATCTCAAGTTATATAAATAAGAGCAATAATGCTATTATGACTCATTTATTAGAGAATCTTTATTGCCTTCAGTTAACAAAAATGTGATGATGGCACCGCTTGAAATTAAGTTACATAAAATGATTTCTTGCCTCTGAGTCGCTGTTTGTGAATAGCTGCAATTTGAACAGAGATCTCAATAAATCTTCACTATAACACAGACTCAAAATTGGAAATTTCTTAGCAATGTGCAAAAGCATAATCATATTAACATAAAATATTCAATTTTTCCCAGTGAGGCTTGCACTTGAGTTTTTTAATTACAAGGTCTACACCTCTATCATCCAGGGCAAGGATCAGCAAGGAACAATCAACCACATCACAACACCACCTCCAGTCTCTTCCATGATATCTGTCACTGTCAAAGCCACACTACACTACAGGGTCTGATCTTCCAACTCCTAGAGAAGGTCCTCCTGCCAACTGTAACACCATCTCACCAACCACTTCAAGGCAAACTGCTTCTTAGTAATTTTATGTCACTGAAAACCCACAGGACATAAAATTATAAATCATCATAACCATGCCAAAACACAACATGGCCAAAACACAGCAGTAAAGTGTAGCTATTTCTCTGTAGATGAAAGCCAAGGGATTTCTAGTGTTTTATTTCCTCCAATGCACAAAACCTAAATGCCAGCAGCATGCTTCTTGGTAGAAGCCCAAAGACCACTTAAAAGTCTCAATTTTCAAGATGTCTGAGCCTACATAACTTATTTCATTACTTTTCCCCCCCTTAAAGTACAAAAGCAGCTTCAGTTTCCTCTATGATCCTCTCTGACTCTTGGAACTCCTGTGGGTAGACAAGAATAGCAAGAGTTATGAATACAACTCATATTTGGCATTAACTGAACATCTTTAATTTATGACTACAAGTACATTATAAAATGCACATATACACAAATGTGTCTTACAGATCAAGCCATCTTTCCACAGTCAGCAAATGATGCAATTTATTCAGTCATCACAGTCCAGATCAGACCAGTGACACTGTAAGACATCACACAAACAACACAATAGCATGTACTGAAGAACTACTGAAAACTCATTTAACAAATAAAAGCCATCTCGTAAAAAAATCCCATGAGAGTCTTTTGCTGCAGTATATCATCTGTGTTTCAGACTCCGCATTCAAAAATATTTAGCTTTTCTACAACAAAGAATTTAACTTGTGTTGGAATGACTGCGTGCAGGGAAAAATATGGCAGCCATACAAAAGCCACAAAATATCACAACTCACTGTGTTTCTTGATGCAGCTCTTAAGAGCCAATTCATAGCATCTATGACTTCAACGTGGTGTTTTCCTCTGCTCACAGTCCAGTATCCTTACTTGATTCCTTGCCAGATTGGTGCCACATTAGGCTAGAAGGGCAGCTGTAGAGGTAGGACTGACATGTTCCTTTTATCCTTGCAAAGAACTTCAAAGAAAGTCTGCTCACTGGTCTCCATATTTGTGCCACAAATGGCGTGACAACAAAATAACAATTCCCATCTACAAGGACTGCAAATGCTAAAGCGCTTCATCTTTTGAACCTGCTCAAGCTTTACAACTTGAACTACATCACCATTTTTCTCATGTTCTTCTTTTAATACCTCTCTACAATCCTGCAGACAGCTTTCCACCAAGACTCGGGCAGTGAACAGACTGGGTTGCAAGACCCATGCAGAGCCGGCTGGCTTTCCTTGAGCACGTACATGTGTTTGTGTGTGGACAGAGTGACAAACACAGAGGAGCTGTCTGCTCTTCATGTGACATCTCAGGAGCACATACACTGCTCACAGTGCTGAGCAGCTATCCCAGGGCTTGGAAACCACGAAAGGGAAGCAGCACTGACACACCCCTCACAGACATTATGCCTGTACCTACACCTTCCTATCAATACTTTCTGTCCATTTGTATTTACCAGATGCAACTGTCACACCAAATAAAGCTGTGGGTGTGCCTGTCTCACCTACATGTGACCTTGGGAAGGAAAAAAAAGGAAAAGAAAAAAAGTAATGAAAACGACAGCATTTGTAACTCTCCTATAAGAACAGAGAGAAGCTTTCTCCAAAACAAGTGTCAAGAGGTAATTACAAAGGAAATTGAAGACTTTGCCTGACAAAAACACAGCTAAACCTTCTTCATTCCATAACTAAATCTCCTTACTCTATTTCTTTCTCCACTTCTGATGGTATCAATCCTCAAAGATGCTTAATTTTCCCTGTAGATTAATTACTTTAATACAACAAATACTGCATAAGTACCATCACTGAAAAGCTGAGTGTTCAAAAAGCAGTTTGCTACTCTGATCCGTGCATATTCTGTTTGTAGATCAGCATGTATGCCCTGCAATCAGAAGTACAATGACACATTTTAGCACACAGGGTGCGTTCTCCCTTTATCACCACCTCCCCTTCATACACACACCCTCAGTGTTCCTTCAGCCTGAATTACACTCCTTCTCATATCAAATTTAGAAAGAACTCTGAATCACCCTTTCCTGTTGTGAAAGTAGCTAGAAACCGATACAGCACAAGAAGTTTCCTAGTAAACAGCTACAGAATTATAAATCCACCATATTACACCCCATTGTTACCAACTGTTTAATAAGCCCAGAATAGAATCACAAAGATTTACATGAAACTAGCTAAAATAATTTCCTAGATGTCTAATCCTTCCCAGATTCCTATCCATTCTTACCCATAATGGTATCATGCTGCAGTGAGTTTTAGAAATTAACTGTCCACTATAAAAAAGAAAAAAACCCCACACCAACACCCCCCCACCCAAATATTACTCAAACTCATTGCTTGTGAACCTGCTGCCACACTTACTCCATTCCGTTCTACTTTCCCTCAACACTCCTTTAGATGCACCCCCAAGACGAGGAACACAAAGATCTAAGCTTCTGCTTTGCAAGAGAAGAGCAGCACAAAGATTCTAAAACTCTTTATACGCAAGAAAGGTCAGTTCCAGAAAGAGAAGAGTTCAGACAGCATTACACATAAGTTAGTCCGCCCTGCGGAGAGCAATTACTTCGTAGCGAAAGCAGAATGGAAATGCACTCATGTTTCCCAGTCTGAGTCCAAGAAGAACCATATGCACGGTTCGGAAACTCTTGGTCACCACTTGTGGGTTCCAGTTTCTTCAGTTGCTCTTGAAATATTTAACAGAGAAGCTACGTATCTTGGGCCAAGAGGCACCACCCATGTTTATTCCTCTCCTGTAGCACATACACACACACTATATATATATATATATATATTATACATACACTTTCTAGCAGAGAGGCCAGCTGATGCTCAACTGTGCAGCACACTGAAGAACATTTTGGTTTGCAGGTCTGTACAGTCCCATCTATGACTGACTTACTGAAGTCAGTTTGACACCACGTACCACTACTCTTAATAATTCCTGTACTTAGCACAGACGACACTTTCAGAAAATCTTTCAGCCCTGTGAACATTTTGGGTGGAATCCACCAGTTTCCTCTGTTATTTATTTGTTCTAGCACTTATGTTTCCTCACCATTACAAATGCACTTATTTCCAATTGCCTGATTGCAGCTCCCAGCCATCAGTTCTGTGTCATGCCTTGTTTGCATTTTAGCCTCCAGCGTACTTCCCACCAATTACCAAGTTCCTCCACTTATCAAAAAACAGCAAACCCAGCGACAGAATGAGCCTTTCAGGCTCTCCTTGTGGAACACCAGTCAGCCTTCAAATAGCTCCTCTGACTGATGTGAATTTACTCCCATTTTCTATAGGCTGCTCGTGACCTCAGAATTGTACACAGGCCACCTTCCTTCACCCATTGCTCCCCTACACCCAGTTACATCCCTTTGCTGCCCTGCAAGACAGAAAGTTCAGTTGTTGACTCACTATACCCCCAAGCAGGCTTCTCCCCAAGCTCCTATTCTGCCACTACACTGAGCTACAACACCAGCAGGCCCCATGATATTGCAGATTATATTAAATTGCACCTCTGATTGATACAGTTCACTAGGCTGTGCAAATTCCATTGTACAAGCTGCCTCGTCCTTGCTTCCCACACTGCCTAGTGTGATATGGCCTGACAATTCTGTAACTACAGAGCCTATCCTTGTCTCCAGTTACCAGATGAAAAGGTTCAATGGAATCTTGGCCTCACCTCAATCCTTAAAGTAAGATTTCTAGAAGCATTCCCATTTGACAGTGATTCACCACAAGTGACTAACTTTTAAACATCAGTTAGTCAGTTCCTAATTCGTTTACTTTTGCAATATCACAGAGCAGTAACTTGTCAGGACTGGAGTCCCCAAGGGGCACAGCAGTCCCCACTGACTGCCTTTGCTGCAGCTGAGAAAGGGAATGAGAGACAGGACTTGGAAGGAGCTAGGGAGTAGCAGAGAACCACAACAGGTTGAACTGTCTCCATGCCCCTTGCATCAGATGCCTTTGAAGACACAGCTTTATTACATCTCAGATGCTTTAATTTTTCCAGTATTTTGGTAACTATTAATGTCAAGTTAGTTGGAATATGATGCAGTCTCCTACTCTTTCCTTGTCTATTCTGTGTATTTCCTTGTCTATTTTCAGACCCCCAATAACAACAGTTATTAAAAACTGTCTGCATGCCTACAGACTTTTCATCAAGGTCTTTAGAACAATCAAGTCACGGCACTGCTGGTTTACATATGGTCATCTCCGGAAGAAATCTTCATTTATTAAATCAGACTTCATTCTCTGTTGGAATTGCAATGATGGTATCACAATCTACACTTTCCCAAATATGGAAGAGTATTAACGAATATTTCTACTTTTTTGCATGAGTTACTTTTCTATCTCTGTCTAGTTATTGGAATTACTTCTAACATAGTTGAACTGCAGAAAATATTCTGTTAATTCTCCAACTTACTTCCTTAACTTCTAACTTGCATTCTTACATATGCATTTTCCCCTTAATTACTGCTTTTTCTTTGAAATTTCTACATGTGTCCTGAAACCAGAGGGCTGTTAGTATAGATGTCTTCTTTCTTTAAATCAGAATTTCAGCTTTTGGACTATTTAGTATCTTACAGGGATCTGTTTTCCATACACTTTTTTTCCTACAATGACATCAAGTTCTCTGTGATGACAAATACGCTCTTTTCAAGCATTAAATCTAATTTCTTTGGGGCTGCTCTGTTTGTCTATCCTTTACATAAATGGGTCACACTCGATGGTCCCATGGCAACCAACTTCTATCTGTGTGATACCAAAGTCCACGGTAGCTTTCACAGTTGAAGACCTGAAACATGAATTGACCTGCAGTGGACTAAATTTCCATGGCACTTAACATCTTTTCAGGACGCCAACAGGATGCTCAGCATTCTGGAGGCAACCAGAACAAAACTAAACAGAGTGTATAAAGGGAAACAAAACTGTACATTTGCTGATCAGACGCCTCTAAAAAGCACTTCAAAATCTAGTCCTTGGCTGTAAAGATGAGGTATTTACCAAGTAACCAACTTGGTAATCAACCAGACTGGACAACATACAAATTCAGACTCTTACATCAGCCTGCCCCTCACTCTGGTTAACAGCTTCTGCACAGCCCAGCCATCTGCTGCTTGTTTGATGAGCAAGGCAAAATGAGCTGACCTCAGTCTGATCCCAGTGGGACACTGCCACAGAAACTCCTCAGCCAAGAAAGGCAAAGCACACGCACTCAGAGTGTACATCAACATCCCTCCTCTGCCCAAGGAGAAGGCATCTGTGCTCTACCTGCATTTGTCAATTAAACCTTAGCACAGAATCAGTCCTTAGTCTCTAGGACCAAGTCTTTCACAGGGCAATAAAACAAGGTATTCAGCAAGAAAACTACATTTGACTTTAGAATTGCCTCAACAGTAAGAAAAACATTCAGAACCATCCATTTTCACAACCTTATTTAAATAATAGGCTAACTGTCCACACAGTGATGTGTCAGGTGTTCTAGAAGCATGGCAGTAGCAATCTACAGATGGAATCCTGCAGTTCAACACACATGAGGGACCTTTTCATCTAATCTCACGAGGCTGCTGGAACACATACTTGCATGAATTTAGTTTCATTACAAATTCCTTCCTATGTTTCCCAAGTCTAAATTCAGTAACCGAAAAGGCAATAATCTGTGTTCTTGGTGTACATCAGCCACTGCAATGTATTTTGCACAACTGAAAATGACTAAGGAAAAATACCTACAGTAGTTCAGACATTCCTCTTTTTATTAAAGTAGGAAAAGTAAAGAAGAAAATAAAAGACTGCAGCAATACATTAAAATGCAAAATGGAGAGCTATTCCCATCACTTCTCCAACAAATTCTCCCTGAATTAGGCAGCAAATATTCAAAACTGCTAGTCTGCACAGACAGTTCAGTCTGAAGTGCACAATCCTTGTGCCAGATTCCCTTGTCCCTTACCCTTGAGGTAAGTATTACTATGCAGGTTGCCAAAAGCCTCAGATAACAGAACATTCAGCCTTTTTCTGCTACCCAGATTTTGCTAAAGGGCCCTGCTTCATACATACATCTGAAAAAAAGACTTCAGATGGGATAGGGAAGAATTTCAGTTTGGGGTAGAAGTCCAAGATTTGCTCAGAGGGCTTGTACTCCTCTAACTTCCTTCACCCTCCTCCCATCAGTTTAGAAAATCTAAGAAGAAAGCAGCAGCTTTACCCACTAAAGTGCATTCCATTCACTATAAAATATTAAATATGTGAACTAGACATTTCTACTGAAAGTACATGATTAGTGACAGCTTTAAGGATGCCATCAGCAGCAATTCAAAGGTCTATTGCAAAGACTAGAATCAGTTCACATCCTTTCATAATTTCTGCTTAAGGTTAGCAGAGTCAGAAGGTTGAAAAATGAGTTCAGATGAAGGTACAAGATGACATTAAAATACAAGTGCTATTCCTGACTAGTAACACATCTGCATCCACATAAACCCTCCCAAATCCTTAAGAACAGCCTTCCTATATAATATAATCCACTCTGAGGCTTTGTCTGCATAAGGCACTTCGGATTAATTCTTAAGACAAAAACCATGCAAATTAAAAAACTGACTTGATTAAACTGCTCGAGACCTTCAGATGCTCTTCTTCAGAATCAGAGTGACTCTCAATTATTCTGCCTCAAAGATGCAGAACAGTTAAAGCGATTCACTTTAAATTCACACCTTCAGTTGACTTGAATAATTTCTTAATGGCATGTGAAGACAAGCCCTTAACTCCAGAATGACACACAGAATTTACTTGGGAGTAACTGTCCAAAATATCTCCCGTGGGAGACAGGCCCAGACAACACAACACATCAGGATACTGGTTCAACACCAAACCATTCTAAGAAGAATGCAAGAAGCCACACAATCAGAAAAGCCTGAATTCTGGTAAAAGGAATTCCTGACTGTGTATTTGCCAGGTTTTAGAGAAGCATTTCTAGCAGGCACCTAGCCTTGGCTTAAAAACCTTTTTATTCTGACACTATTATCCATGATTCTCTCCAATCCTTCCCTCCCCATCCCTACCCTTTCTCCACAAGCTGTATTCCCCCGCTGCTCTTCTAAACCCCAGCCTGTTGCCCTAACAGCTGACACATGGGGCACTGTCTAAGGCAAAATGTGACAGCCCCTTCTTGATAAATTTTAAGCATCACCTGCCTACAATGCAAAGCAGCTTGGAATAGAAACTGCAGGTGCAGAACCAGCAGAGAAGTGCTTTGACTTCAGATGCTCCCTCCCCCACAGCTAGGCTCTCATTGTTTTTTCCTGGGGATACATCTTCAGATCAGAGCCACAGCCTGCTGCAGATATAGATCAGCTTTGCTCATCCCACCATTCTCTGTCACTGGCAAAAAATAGCTCTGGAGGGAGAGGAGGAGGTTTTCAGCTGTTTTCTTCTCCACTTCTTTCTCTCCTCCCTTGCAGAGAGGGAGAAGCCATTTTCTCATGTTCATGGCTTGTTGTCAGTAACTGTTTTCTCACTCTATAGAGCAGTAAATCCCCAGATGTGCCTGTAAAAGAAATTTAATAGTAGCCACAATGCTCCAGCAGCATCCTCAGCAACACAATCAGCAGGCTTTTCATGGAAGAGCAGAAAGAAGCTGGCTGGCATATTACTTTTTTCCTTACCAAAGGCAGACCAAAGGAGCCAAAAGGAGAGGTCTGCATAGATGCTTCTCCTAGGCACCACTGATACTCTTACAGGGTTCAAAAGAACCACAGGAGAGGGACATTTTCCTAGAAAGGTCAAAAAATAGATGGAGGAAAAGCATGTAATAAACTATTCTTTAATTTTCTCATAAACAGTAACATTATTCTTCTCGAAACATTGATTGACATTTGATCCTGTTATGAACAATTCTGAGGCCTCCCCCACAGAGCATCTAAGCTGCATCACATTAAAGCTGTTCCTTTCTCCTTGCCTCTAGCATATTCCTAACATGTAAACAACTCTGCTGTGCACACAGGCAAAGACACAGCTAGCTAGTGAAAGCTGCAGCACTAAGGGCGCCACAGGAACCCACCCAACCCTAATAACCCATTAATTGCACAGGGCACTGTATTTATTAACTAGAAGCCAACTGCTATTAATGCAAATGTACACGTGAAAAATTACCCCAGTGGAAAAGCTGAAGGAACAGTACAGACTTATTTTTCACGGACTGTCATGTTTCACAAGCTTTGTTACCCCTGTAACCCAAACATACAAGAAAGGCCAGTCTGAATGGTGGAAGAATTGTGACAGACTAGGAGAAAGGCAAGTGCCAGGAAATTCAGCAGCCTTGCTGTCTGAGGATTTCAGCTGATGTGACACCACATGATAAGTAATGTTCTTGTGACCAAGTCTCAAAACCCATAGGGACTATTTCTAGTTCAGCTTAATAAAAAGAAAAAAAACCTCAATCTTACTTCTCACCTATTCAGTAGAAAGGTAATTAACAGGAGATACCTTACAAAAATTACCAAAGTTAATGCAAAAGGATTGTCCAGCTGTACTTTGTGTATGTAAGGCTCTGGACCAAGACACTCAGGGGAGCTGCCCTGGTGAGGCTGCCTCCTTAGGGCAAGTTCCAGTAGCCAGATCCACCCCGCTCTGCCACGGAATCCTCTTACAGCTCCATTGCTCAACTCATAAATCCCTCTCCGCAGGCAAATCTGATAAGGTCTGGAGGAAACACCAATCCATCTCTGACCCCTATCTCATCCATCCAGGAGCTCCACAGTGATCCCGGAGAAAGAGCTAATGAACTGCAACTACTTCTCTTTAGGGACTTCTCTGCCTTAGGATGTTTCCAGTGGCAGGAATCCAGAGCAAAGTGGCTCTCAAGTTGTGAAATGAAAACTGCTGCAGTGCCAGGCTCCAACATGGGGCCCTAGAGCAGGCCAGGGTGCCTTGGGTGACTATTCCATTGGCAGTTCCTTGCCCCTTCGGGTAGAACAAAACCTGGTGATTTCTTGCTGTCCTTCTGATTTCTGCTGTCCACACCTGCTTCACAAACTGGAGCAAATCAGTCATGTCCCAACACCCGCTAGCTTCCTTTGGTTTTTTTTCTCACATTCAGAAAGGTCAAACTATGAATTCCAGACCCTGCTTCTTCCTTTCAGAATGCAAAGTATCACCCTAGCCACATACACACTTCTCCCCTCCCACTTCTTGCCAAATTCCACTGCCCATACCGACACCAGAGCAAGCTTCATATACTTCAAGCTGTGAAAACATCCACTTCTTCCCAGCACCCCTCAAGAGCAAACTACTTTCCTGTCCCCCTCTCCCTACAAACCAGCAGGTGAACACACCCACTCAATCCTGCACACGACATTTACCAAAGGAGGTTTTGCTTGAGTAAAACAAGCATTCAAGAAGGCCTAGTTTTAGAAATCAGATTACATATTCTTCCCCGTAGCTAAAATCTCATCTCCACATTTCTTATTTTCAGTGCTTTTAACACAAATTAAAGAGGTAGTGGGAGGGAGAGCCTTCTCCTTCCATATTTTGTACCCAGGCAAATGGTGGTTTTATCACAAAGGTCAAAAAACAACCTCTTTTTACAAAACTTCCTGAACTCTAACTCCAGTGCTATCCTTGCAAAGGCCAAAATCCCTACTCATAGCAACTCTGCAGTATGCAATAACTATTATACAGCATTTATAAAGCAATGCAACTAAATCTTAACTTTTGACTCAGTAAAATAATGTTCACAGCTAAAGGAGGCCAAAGTATTTAATTATCTGCAGGCTGGAAAATTTAGACAAATTTTCAAGGATTGAGGTTTTGCAAAGTGCAAGGTGTCAGCTGCTGTACCTTACATATCTGATAACATGCAATGTCACGAACACCAACACCAGAAGGTTGTAGCTACATCTTAGTACCACATACCTGGCAGCATTTTTCTTTTTACAGAAGCCTGATCAGAAGACTACAGCCAACCCATAGTTCAGAATTAAGGGGATCATTATGCTAAAAACATGAAGCATTTCAGGTTTAAATTATGAATGATAGCAACAGCTCAAGGTAAAATTACTACGCATTTTCATTCACCTTTCACTCTTATAAATAAGTAAAAATGAAAGTTGGGAGAGTGGCTTTTTGTACACTGTCAGCAAAAAAATGCCTTGATGTATGTTCACCACACACTAAATATTCAGGATTCAGTACCGAAATTGCCCAGGATTGCACATAACTTGCTTAATTAACCAAAAAGTCAAAACACAGGTTATTACCTCTTGTAATATCAGAGTCACAAGACCTATCTTGTATCATAGATCTGCCCCAGACAGGAGCACTCAAAAGGGTGTCAATTTACCCTAAAGAATTCCAAAAGGTTGCTGAAGCTTCTGTGCCTGTCACGGATTGGTTTTGACTGATCCCTCATCTTTGACCTACTGCTGTTGAACTCCCCCTCAAACAGACATTATTTATGTTAATTTAACTGAATTCAAAGGGCCCATTTTGAGTCATCCTTTCAGGGTCACACTGCAGTCAGCAGCATTCTTCACTTTTACCACTATCCCAGCAGAAAGGCAGAAAGCACCCTGGATCCAGGGTTTCCCACCAGACACCCAGCTCAAATGCAAACCTGTAGAAATATAAATCCTTGACTGACAAATGTCTACTGAACAAAAGCAAAGAACCTGTATGTGAGAATTCCTGAAAATCAGGAATGCCATTATCCATGAAGTACCTGGTATACCAGTGCACCTCAAAAAGGTCATGAGGCAAGTACAACCCTAGCACACCAAATGGGAACATTTGGCTCCTTCTAAGTGCTGTAATCTCATAAGAACACTTGAATCAAATTTGACATTTATATCTCTATAAATAATGTGTGAGCAAAAGCAAAGACAAAGCAACATTTGCAGTTCAGGGAAAGACATCAAAATAAACACGTCCCTAGTACTCAAATGTTAACCTACATGTGGGAATCTGATGATCTTTTGAATGGCTGAAAGCTAGGACACAGAGGAAAGGGCATCTTGTTTTTAAATTAATTATTAATCAATCTTTTCAGCCATCAAATCCCTGCAATGACTCATCCACTTGCTTTACCAAAGTCTAAACTGTTATGGGGAGACTGCAATTCCACTGGAACATTACCCTCCTGAGTGTGATACTTAACCCTGTATATATGAGAAAGGATTTTAGTAAATTCATTCCTCTCCCACAAGATCATCAAGTCCTCATTATACCTGGAAAGAAAAATTAAAAAAAAAAAAGGGAAAAAAAAGGAAAAAAAAAACACCCAAAGAAAAAGAAATTAAGAAAAGGCAAAACAATATTTAGAATTTTACATTCAGAGAAACAAGAAAAAGTCCACCTCAGTCATTCACTGCAAAGCCAGTATTCTTCCAGCAACAGTATACACTAAACAATAAGAGGATTCACATCATCATAAATCCTCAATTATCATGTCATTGAACTATACAATTCTTCTACACTCATTCAGACAGTTTCTACTGTCTGTAAAGGAATTTAGACAACTGTGGATTGACAGAAGGTACTTTTTAAGTTTACAAAATTATGAACTTGATCCTATACCCCACATCCATGCAAATCTCTTCTCAAAGTTTGACAGCTCTACTAAATAAACTGAGTTGCAAGACTGGAGCTCAGTTGGTGATACCTATGTACAGAGCTTGCTCTTTTCCTGTGCTAAAATTATATCAGAACATTACAACACATTTGCATATCTCCCACACACGTAACTTTTTGCCAGCAGTAACAAGAGGACACCAAGGCTTAGAAAACGTACCAGAAAGAGATAGAAGGAGAGGGTGGAGTTTCCTGCAGGAACACCCAGGCTGAAGTCCAGCAGCTCCCAGGGAAGGTGCTGCTGTTCTAGGGCCGGATGCCTTTGGATCACTCAGCAGTGTCAAATGTGAAACTCCACCTAGGAAACAAAAAGCTTCCTATTGTTTCTCCCCTCTCTGCAGCCTCCCAGCTACTACCAGGAAAACCAGTTTCACTTCACCCTTTATCCATCAGAATGGTTTACAGATTTCCCTTTTACTATGCTCAGCCTTGGAGCTACCACAGAACACGAGATATAGGGGGGAAAAAAGTCTCTGCTGGGTTATCTCTCCTAGTTCCTCCTGTACGATTTTTCTGAAATACTTCTAGTAGCAGCCCAGAGTGCTGCTGTTGATTTTAATCATGCAGAAGTAATACGAAATTCACATGACCACTGTCAGTTTTCCAGCCACACAAGTTTTGCAAAAACATCAATTAAAACAATCTGCTCTTTCAGCTTTTACCTAGGAAAGCTATAAAAAAAATTACCAAGGTAGCAGAACTTTGGGAAAAGTTTGGTTTACAACACTGGTGTGTAGCTATTTTCAGAAATAAAGTTATTTTCATTAAAAAACAGAAATCACAACAGCACTGGAGATTTTTGGCACTTTACTTCCTCCGAAGATGCCAGTGTGGGAAAAAAAAAAAAATCTAACTGAGCCAAGTAAAAGTAAGTAATAAAAAGTCAGAGGAAAATATCTGACTTGTCATGAATAAAGCGTTACAAAGGTGCAAGAACGAGTTTAAGTGATTTTAGAAGTCAATAAGGGAATCCAGTGTTACTCAAGGTATGCTACACACTAGAAATTCTAACTTGAGTGAATGCTCAAGCTATAGGGAGCCTTCCTTCTGTATCTTCCCAGCGGCCCATTTTTACCAGTCTCACCCTACCACAACATCCCAATAGCAAAACTTGGTTAAAGTGCAAGTAGAACTAGACAATTAATCTGAAACTCAATAAAGTCAAATATTCTGCAGGAAAATTTGAAAACAAGCCCCTACAAGTGTGACAGTGTAACAACAACTAACAGACCAAATGCAATTCCTCCCA
Source organism: Catharus ustulatus (assembly GCF_009819885.2). Classification (NCBI taxonomy): domain Eukaryota; kingdom Metazoa; phylum Chordata; class Aves; order Passeriformes; family Turdidae; genus Catharus; species Catharus ustulatus. The sequence goes on along the minus strand of NC_046229.1, from coordinate 16,928,837 downwards.
CAAATTTTTTCAATGATCACGTTACCTGCAGGGAAAGTGCCTTTGTAACATAACATGATTAAGACCCAACTAGAAATAGTGAAATAATCAAAAATTACTTTTGTTAGTATCAAATTAGGCCAAGTACACACCACATACACGGGGATAATATCTACTGCAGGAAGCAGGCTTTTTAACACCAGCACACTTAAGACCTAAATTACCACGGACTGTGGAATGGAAAAATGCAGAACCGCATAAAAGGCAGGCAAACCCTGCTTACAAAATAGCAGTGAGTCAGCTCCTGAGGACTGGTCTATGACTGCTATGAAAACAAGATGCACATTCCTTATGTGCACTCTGATTGTACAGAATGAAAACAAGCCCATCCCCTAAATATGCTGTTAATAGGGTAAATGACATTGCAGAAAAGGTGCAAAAGAAACATCCCTGTTTAACCCATACAAACTTCAGAAAACATTTTCAGCCAGTGCTGATCCACAGAACCTTTTAACCATGCACACAACTACACATGCTTGGGGCATTTAATACACAAGAAACACTCTTATCTGTGGCACCCTGTCTTGGGGACACCTCTAACTCTAAAAGGTCCTTGATATATTCTTTAGAGAATCTCTTCCTAAAACACCATGACCTTTTAGCTTGTCTAGTTCCATCATCTGTAATCAGACTACATAGAAAACCAGGAATAAACACCAAGGCCTTTTGTGACAAGCTGTGAAACTATAAATATTAACAAGCCATTTAATACTGCAAGGAACAACACATAACTACTCCACACATTTAGAGAACATGATTACATTTTCCCTCATTCAAAAATCAAAGATAAATGGTGGGCTTTCATAATTTGTCTCCCTCTTAGCAAGTGCCCTTGGCTATAAGCAGCTCTGTCCTTAACCAAATTATAGCTCATTTTGTTGTTGCTGTTTAGGGGTATCTGGGGGCCTTCTGATCTCCTGCTCTTTTTGCTGTTTTCAGATGTTATTGGTGGACAGGGCTTTTCCTGGTATGCTGATTACTTCTGAGAAAAAAAAATACATTCAAAGAATCCATGCAGCACACACGCAGGGGAAAAAACATCCAGTAAGTCAGCTCTATCAATATGACTTGGTTGACGACTATTAAAACAAGGTGTTGACCACAGAGTATCATGCCAGCACACTCTGAATGGAAGTTCCCTGTCCAACCTCTCTGAAAAAACAGAACTCTGGAAACCAGCTCATTTCAGGGAAGGATTAAAGGTTATTTGTTCAGGTGTCCTTGCACACCAAATCCCTCTGCCAGACACTGCAGTTTATCATTGCTAAACACTTACACTGCAGGAGTACGTAGAGACCTCAAGCAGGTCAGGACCTCAGCATGCAAAGTACAAAATTGATGCATAATACTTGACAGCCCTTGCCTCATCATATTTTTCAATTTCAAGTGTTTGTCTTCCCACTAGCACAGCTATTTGAACAACCCACATAAGGAAAAGAAACTCAATGGCACTGCAAAAAACGCACCCAAGTTCCACCACCAATGTATGAAAGTGCTATCCAACATACAAGGAAAACAGAAGTAGCTCTGCCCCTCGTTAGGATATTACACATAAAGATCTAGCTGAAAGTTAAATCAAAGCAGGTTTGGGGCTTTTTAGGTTGGCATACCTCCAACTATTCTAACAAAGACAGAAGAGGCTGTTGAAATAAACTTTCTTCGTTTATGGATGAGAGCTCCAATTGTCATTTTCCCATCTCCCACAATCTAGACATATCCTCTCAGTGAAGGGAAGAGTTTCTCAGTTGCTGCCTTCAGACTGAACCCCGGTTGAGACAGAGCAAGGGTGCAAAAGCAAATGGCAAGAAAATTTAAATGAACTGCAGGGAGTAGAACTAGTGTGCTAAACCTCACTTTTACATTCCCCAAATTAGTTCCATTAAAGCTGAAAAAATATGCAATAAATCTGAAATGAAGCTTAACAAAATGATCGAGTTTTTGGCAACCTGATTATTTTAACAAGTTGACAGCCAGTTATTTCAGATTGTCTCAGTTTAAATACACATACCAGGACAGCACAATCCAGAGGAGTGGGCCAACACACTCCTGCAAGATTAGCTGTGCTTTATGTTCCATGTTCCTCCTTCTGATACCTCCCAGCTCCATCACCACCCACCTCTGCCTTCACAAATGCTCACCCAGATCCTGCAGTTCCCCATCCCCTTCCCTGAGCTGAAAAGGAAAAACTGGTATGAATTTGAGTGCAAGTTACCACCAACCAGTGACTGCCCAAGGACTAGAGAGCACAGAGACTTAGGAAAAAACAGCCATTAGTCATCAGCCAAAAAGTGGTGACTCGAGAGGTGACTGTCTAGTTCCATCACAGCCCACCGCTTCCTGCATCTAAAGAAAAACCCATGCAGCACCCCTATTTCCAGTCCTTCTCATCTCAGCCATGGCACAGGAATGTCTGCTGCTCCCAGCCCTCAGCCAGCATCTCAGCCTGGTGTCATGGGAGGCAGCAAGTCACCAAAACACACGACCTGCCACAAAGGCAAAGCACGTGGGACTGCCAGATCCAGCTGCAGACTGGACAGCCAGACACCAGAGTGCAGCTCTGGTACAAGCAGCCATCTGGTGGGGTTCTGGGGGAGGAAAGAGTGCAGGGGTGTTTAAGCTCTGCCTCTAAAGCCTTAAACTACAACTCTTCCTCCATAGCAAAGATTGGAAAAAACAAACCAAACCCTAACCTGGGCAGTGCTCCCTTTAACTACCACAGAATTTCAAAACAGCACATGGCAGGGCAAGGAGGAAAAGGCTGTATGGCGTTTTCCTTTTTTAAAAGTTTATTTTCATGGAATTGCTTTTCCCCCAATGTTTCAAATATCAGTAATATTAACAGTCATTACATTGCTTATAGTAATTACTTGAACTGCTTGTGAAAATTGTTTTGTAGAATATCTGGAAAAATATTTTACCTCGAAAGGTAGCAGATTCCATTTATGAGCAGAAAAAAAAAAAATCACCTTTTTTGTCCAACTCCTGTAGAATACAAGACTTAATGGAAAAGAGACTGATACTTTATTGATTAAAACAATTCTAATTATGCATAGAAGAACTTTTCCATGTTTCCAGTAATACACTGAGCAAAACTTGAAATGCAGTCAGATAAGCAGAAAGTCTGGGAGCTCACTGCTCAGCAATAAAGGCCAGGATTTTATATATGCAATCACCAAAGGCAGTGGAATGTTATAATTTCAAGCATATTCTAGCACTTGAAATAATAAATAAAACTAGAAAAATGCATTACTTATGTAAATTTAAACTTTTTCTTAAAGAGGCCCATAAAAGTTGTGGACAGAGTAACACAATATAACAGCCAAACCACAGAACCACTAAAATAATTGAGCAACAAAGAGCTGTTTTTTCATTTTTTCCCTTGCAAATCTCGCTCTTCCCCCCATCTTTACAATCCGAGGTGCAAGGCAATAATGTCACCAACATCTTATGGCATGTGCTTTTACCATCATGTGCAAATACAGCACTACGAGACATGTTGGGCACATCTACACAAGGAAAATCTGGTGTTGGAAAAGTCAACTCTTCCCCAGTCCAATCTCTCCTGTGGTTTCTCAATTGCTGTGTTTCAACTCTCCTGAAACTCAATCAGGTATGGACAAGGACAGACAGATCTCACTCTTTGATGCTGCACCTCACTACACTGATTTAGTGTTCCAGTGCTCACCCAGCCTCTGAGAGAGCGAAAACTGTGATGGGGCTGCCTTCTTCAAAACAGCCTACCAAAGACAACAAAGCCTGAGGGAGCAACTTATTGAGGACCACTTGCCATCTACCCAAAAGGCACCTCCTGAGATTCCAGTCGAGAACTGAGAGCAGGTAGGTATTTCAAAACAACATCATATGTCAAAACACAGAGCTAAGAATGCTGCAGCCCACTGAATTTGATACACATCCAGCAGGAAACAGGTCTGAAAGAAAACAATGCAACAAGACATTACTCCAGGGAAGGTTGGAAGAGAGCAGTGCTGCATTTTGAGCCTGCTCAGATTTTTCTCTGCTATAGCAAGCCAGTGCCAAGCCCTGTCAGTGCCATCTCCTTCCTCCCCCATGCTGCGCTGGTGCCACTGCCCGTGTCCAGGCTGGGGTCAGGCTCCAGAAAGACAAGCTGGAAGCAGCTCAGCTCACTGACCTGTGGCTCTGGAGACTGGCTTTTGCTATAATTAATGGTCAAGACACCTGTCTAGGCAAAAAAATATGAGAGTAAAAACAGTGAAAAAACACTGAAGTGGGGCTGCTTTCCTGCTATTTTCCAGTTATTTTTTGGTTTCTGTCTCTAACAATAACATTGAAAATTCTGCTGGAAGGACAGGAAGAAAGAAAAGATAAACCAACATGAAAATTGTAACACTGGAGTGAGATACACAAAAGTTATTTTCATTGCAAAGAATTACTCAAAACAACATCTATATCAGCACTAAGGAAAACATTGCTTCTGCCTTGAGGTAGCCTTGGCAATAACACTGTTGCAAGCAAAAAAAAGTTAATCATTTTTGGAGATACTTTCAATCAATTTATTTGTCAGTTAATAAGCTTCTAATTACTACTTCTGGTGTTGAAGCACACAAGGGAAACAGTCCTTGCTCTGCAATCCCCTCACCATACCTGCCCCTGGCAGTGGGGTCATTCTGGTTTCCAGATGAAGGTCAGAATTGATGCTTATTATGTGAGTATAGTAAACAAATAGCTTATACAGACAAGTTGTTCTTAAAACAAATCAAAAGCACATCAAGTGAAATGTGATCTAAAATAAGCCAGCAATGTTTCAGAATATCACTATTTCCCCTGGCACTTCATGATGCTGCAGCTGCAGAAATTCCTCTAAAACAATTCAAGACTTAAAGCTTATGGCCCCACAAAAAGAGGTTTCCAGACAGAAATGTATTATAAATACACACACACACACTCTCCATCACAGTAACCAGACCAGAACACTTGCACAGGAAAGCCCCTAGACACACTTTAACATTTTGTTCATTGAACTGTATCAGCCAATATTTTTTTCTTGCTTTCCAGCTATGCCAGCAAAAATCTTACTGCAAAAGCCCTTCTAGTGATTGCAAAATTTTTCTGCCTGCATAAA